>NC_047104.1:144819398-144882600 GCF_902500255.1 Thalassophryne amazonica | reverse complement strand
GAGGGGCGGCGCGTATCCGGTCACGTCCTTCGCCTCGCTCCCGACGGCGTTCCTCCAACCGATTGTATAACGAGATCGATAAGCCCATCTAAATCCCGCGGTTCCTCCCTAGCTACCAGCTGCTCCTTCAGGACCAACGACAGTCCGTTTATGAAGGCGGCGCGGAGCGCAACGTTATTCCAGCCGGACCTCGCAGCCGCGATGCGGAAGTTGACTGCATAAGCGGCTGCGCTCTCGTGTCCCTGTCTCATTGACAGCAGCACAGTTGAAGCGGTCTCCTCTGTTAGGGTGATCAAACACTGTTCTGAACTCCCCCACAAACCCAGTGTATGCTGATAACAACCGTGAGTTCTGTTCCCAGAGCGCCGTAGCCCAGGCGCGTGCCTTACCCCGAAGCAGAGCAATCACATAAGCTATTTTACTAGCATCTGACGCGTACATGACGGGACGTTGTGCGAAGACGAGCGAACACTGCATGAGAAAGTCCGCGCACGTCTCCACACAACCTCCGTACGGCTCAGGAGGGCTTATGTATGCTTCAGGGGATGGTGGGAGGGGTTGTTGAACCACCACTGGAACGTTCATATCCTGCACAGGGTCGGCAGGAGGAGGAGCTGCAGCAGCGCTCTTCTGGCGGCCCACACAACACAACCTTGCAAATAATGCAGGTGATTTCAGCATGCGGATGGACGTGATAAACTGTTTTTTTTGTTTCTTTGTTTTTGTTAGCAGTTTGTTCGTAATCAACTGATAAAAAATAGTTTTACTATCTGTGAAATTAGAAAAAAGTGATGAGGAAGTATGGATTTTTTTTTTTAGAAACAATTTCAAATCAGGAAAATGACACGAGGGACTGAAAATATCAGCTATTTTAAAATAAATATTGTTTTCCTTCTTTAATATGTTATTATTAAATTTTAAAACCATTCACACAGAAAGTAAAACAGAGATGTGAGGCTTCTCTTCTCCACACTGTAGAATAAAAGTATAAAGCTCAAAACTGCAGCAGCCAATAGTTTCCTCTAAAAAAAGTGGAATTTTTTTAAATGCAACAAGGGAAACACATGAAGTTTCAATCAATTTTCAATCAATTTATTTATATAGCGCCAAATCACAACAAACAGTTGCCCCAAGGCGCTTTATATTGTAAGGCAAGGCCATACAATAATTACGTAAAAACCCCAACGGTCAAAACGACCCCCTGTGAGCAAGCACTTGGCGACAGTGGGAAGGAAAAACTCCCTTTTAACAGGAAGAAACCTCCAGCAGAACCAGGCTCAGGGAGGGGCAGTCTTCTGCTGGGACTGGTTGGGGCTGAGGGAGAGAACCAGGAAAAAGACATGCTGTGGAGGGGAGCAGAGATCGATCACTAATGATTAAATGCAGAGTGGTGCATACAGAGCAAAAAGAGAAAGAAACACTCAGTGCATCATGGGAACCCCCCAGCAGTCTAAGTCTATAGCAGCATAACTAAGGTATGGTTCAGGGTCACCTGATCCAGCCCTAACTATAAGCTTTAGCAAAAAGGAAAGTTTTAAGCCTAATCTTAAAAGTAGAGAGGGTGTCTGTCTCCCTGATCTGAATTGGGAGCTGGTTCCACAGGAGAGGAGCCTGAAAGCTGAAGGCTCTGCCTCCCATTCTACTCTTACAAACCCTAAGAACTACAAGTAAGCCTGCAGTCTGAGAGTGAAGCGCTCTATTGGGGTGATATGGTACTATCAGGTCCCTAAGATAAGAAAGGACCTGATTATTCAAAACCTTATAAGTAAGAAGAAGAATTTTAAATTCTATTCTAGAATTAACAGGAAGCCAATGAAGAGAGGCCAATATGGTGCTCTGTATTTGATCATTTGCAGTCCATGAACTCACTGATGAGTCCAAATCTATGTTTTTAAATGTTTCTGGACCCCTGAGTGATCAAGGAGATTATGACACCCTTTCAATTCAAATGCTCAAGCTGTGGCTGCCTTATGAGAGGATCTTCTTGACATCCTTACAGCTCAGGGTAGTTTGACTCACTTGTTGTTGTTGACATATTAACTGCCTGCATTTTCTACAGGGTCACTACTGTGGATACAGTCAGATCCGCATTGGAATTTGGTCCACGTTTTACGCCAGATGGGTAGTTTAACTCACATATCTTAATAATTCTTGAAATTGGAAGCAAAAGTTTCTGATCTTACGTGTTTTACTTCATTTTTTCAACTGTAAACAAGGTTTAGTGGTTAGCACTAGTACCACGCAGCAAGAAGGTCACGGCATCACTTTCGCTCTTTGTGTGGAGTTTGCATGTTCTCCTTGTATCTCTGTGGGTTTCCTCTCACAGTCAAAAACATCCTTATTTAGGGTCTTCTACTTTCTCTGCCCCTGACCAAGGCAGCATCTCTACATCTGGAGTTAGTACCAGGCTGGACTGTGGCTGTCCACTGCTCCTAGTGGTTGGATTGTGTCTAACTGTAATTACGATGGGTTAAATGCTGAGGACAAATTTTGTTGTGTATATGTACAATGACACGAAAAGCTCTATTGTGTTCTATTATTAAATACTGGACAAAGAATTATGTTTCTAAACTAATTCATTGGTTATTTTCCTCTGCCGTGTTTTTCATTCTGCTGTCTTCAGCGATGTAAATGACCTATTTTCATAAATCAAACATACAGATAAACCGGTCTTATGCTGATTTGTGTTTAAACAAGTAACTTGGTTATGTACTTAGGGATGAGCCCTGATTATAAATACAAGACAGAGATCCAGCTGGTTTCCAGAAGCAGGGGAGAGAAGGAAAGAAAAGAGATTATCTGTGGTGAGTTCAATGCTTTTGGAAAACTAAAAATGTCTCCCTGCTTTCTCTGACAGAGAAATCTAAACAATTAGGAACTCATTTGTTGATTGTGCTGGGGACCAAACCCTGGTCCTCAGGGACGCACTCAGCTGAATATTTATATGTCCATCTCTTGATGTTCTGCTGAAAGGTGTTGCAGCTGTCTGTTAGCTTGTGGTAGAGCAGGAGAGATGGAAAATGTGCAGATCACATGGTCTCTGAGGACAAGGATGTGGAACCACTCGTTTGTAACCAACATTAACCATGTCATGTTCAGGTCATATTCATCAGAAGAGAATTGGGAGCCATGCGTGCTGTTGTGGTCGCCGCTGTCCTTTTTCTGGTGGTCCTGGTCTTGATGCCGGAGTCTGATGCGAGTAAGAACCAAACAGTCATAAATATTGCAGAAAACAGGAATAAACCCTAACAACATTCTTTTATGTGTGTGTGTGTATGTATTTAAGACATCACTGAATCTTCATTGAAACATCACTGTCAGACAACTCCAAACGTTCCGTGTAACAATGATGGTTGGCGCAAGCTGGATGAGCATCGCTGTTTCAAGGTTTTCTCTTCCCCGGAACCCTTTGCCGTAGCTGAGGTGATTACAAAACTACATATCAGTACAATATGAAAAACACATTTCCACTTCTTTTTTTTTCATTCACAGTGAAATGATTCATTAATAATGATTCAATTTGTTCCCTAATTTTCTCAGAATCACTGTACAGGCATGAGTGGACACTTGGTATCAATTCTTAGCAGTCAAGACCTTTCGCAAGTGAGTTGTGAGACTCTGAAAATTTCCAAAAAGAGAGAGTACTGGATTGGGGCCGTTAAACGTAATGTAAGTGGTCAACATTTATTTTACAATGAAATGTAAGTAGAGAACAAGCGTTGGATGTTAAACCCCAAAACATGAAACTCTTCTGTTTTTCCGCCGTCTGCTCGTTCATGTCACTGTTATTTTTCCAGCTCAGAGGACGGTTCATATGGATGAAATAAGGTTGTAGCTTGTTGTCTACCTTCCTGAGGTTAGAAACTAGTGTTGATTCTTTTTCTACAATGTTTATGTTTCTGTGAAGGCTCTCAGTTGTCCAGGTGGTTTACATAGTAGAGAAGCTTGAATCTTCGACTGGACTGGGTTGCTTGACGCAAGGAAGTTTCGCTTCTATTCGCAGAAGCTTCCTCAGCTAAATTTCTTGCTCTGGTAAGCCCCTTTCACATTGGTGTATTTGCAGAGCTGCTCATTGTAGCGTATTGTCTACGGTGAGTTGAGGAGCTCTACGCCTACTTTTAGCAGCTCTACGTTGAGTTTTTTTCTCCCTACGCAGCAGTATGTTAAGGGCTACGTGCGTAGGACGGAAGAAACTAAACATGTTTAATTTTCTTCAGTGTAAGAAAGCGTAGAGCGCTGAACGCTGTTTTAAGCAGGTCTGCACAGCACAGCGTTACTGCATGCAAGTCTGTGCGACACTGCGCTCCTGTACACAACCAAAAACTGAGAGCGTGCATCCAGAGGAATCAGCTGAGAACATGATCACATGATCACACAGCCCATAGCACCTGTGTGAACATGGTGAACATGGAATCGAACCTCAACTCAGAAATCCGGAAATACAACAGAAACAGTAGGTCGGTCGCTCACTCTCTCGCGCGCGCTCTCCCTCACTCTCACTCTGTCTCTCTCTCCTCTCCCTCTGTCGTGGTTTCTCTCTCTCTGTCTGATCAAACCTGTGACTTTAAAATAAAAGCGCACTTGCTGAATGTCGGTGCGCTCATCAACCGCCCTGATCAATCAGGTCTGATCAAATCAGTGGACCTGATCGGAGCAACCGAAGGTTTAAAAGTTTAACGAGTCACAGCGTTTCATTCACGGCAGCCTTTAACACAGCTAGACTCAGCAGCATTTGTACACAATGAAAGTGATCCACCAAGACAAATAATAATATTATAATAATAATAATGTTAAATGACTCTGTTTTTGAGCTGCACCACACCTGCAGTAGAGAACAGAGCGCACTTCAACAGAGGCAGAAAATAGCACTGAACTGGTTTAATAGCGGCATGGTACACGCGACTGTGTGCACACATTAAAAAGCGAACACATGCAGCTGCAAGTATGAAACAAACATGGAAAAGGCTGAGTACGTGCGCATTTCGGGTGTATTTAAATGAAACACAATGCTGCAATACGCAGCTCTACAAATACGCCAATGCGAAAGGGGCTGTAGTCTGACTTCTGTCTTGACTCTTGTAGAGAGAACAAACAGAAGCCAGAAAAAGCTGGAGTTTTAAACCTACCAGAACCCTCCTACTGAAGGCAGATTCTATTGCAGTGACTAACAGTTGCTCTAATTAGCACCTATTGTGCTCTAGTTAGCCTCCTCCTAATGACAGGGCAGCTGTCCCTCCTAACAATGGGACTGAAGCCTCTCTGATTCATGGTTGGGGGTTCACAGTTGGATCACTGGAAGGGTTGCAAAAAAGAAAAAACCTGAAAACATTTCTGACAATTAAAGTGTTGTTTGAATCAGTGGCTCTTTTAGAACAATTCATCTGGATTGATGGAAACCAAGAGATGACGTTCTCACACTGGACTTTTGATCTGCCAAAAAAACTTGGCAAAAAAGCAAGGACCTTGCGTGGTGACTAACTATCATTGTAAGTTCAACAGAAATGGAGGCAGTTTCTACCTTGAAGAGATTGAAAAATGTGATTTGTTAGTTATTTATTTTATTGAAGTGGCTTTTCTGTATGTGAAATAATCTTCAAGTGTAAGACAGAGTTTGAACAAGTGATGGAAAATGTGCAAACACAACTGCCACAGTGATAATACAGCTGAAGTCATGTTGTCAGGGTTGGATTTGTGATGGTCTAAAACCTGTTAACACTATGATGCCAAAAAAAAAAAAAAGAAAAACCTGCCTAAAATCAGTTTTAGTCAGTTTAGCATATCTAAAATTGGTAAACATGGCAAAAACTTGTTTATACCCTTTGAAACTCACATTTAAATGTCATGTGTTTTCTCCTTGTTTAATGTACTTCCTGTACATTAAATGCTGGTTATTTTATAATTGGTGACTAGTTTACAGGCTGTTCCTAATGTGGCAAAAAAAAGAAGAAGAAAAAAAACAGAATCACAAACAAATTGCAGTGATCCTTCCATTTACTTTGACTTCTATTTTATTGTAGTCTGTTTGGACCAAGATTTTTCCCTATTGTCAATTTCACTTTATTTTACTAATGTATTTCCCTGCATTAAAGGCTTCAACACATTCCAAAATCTTTTGGATTGCAAAGCATTTATCACTGTAATTTTACCATTGTTTCTCACAATACTTAAGACATTTATTCTATGATAGATGGGACATTTTCAATCATACATTTTAACAGTAGAAGTCTCACTAATAATATTTCAAAAATTCAAGACTGTTAAAGAGTTCTAATAAACATTTTTCATTTAATTTTCATAAAATTTATTACAGAGATTAGAGCATGCCATAGGTATTAAAGGCACTGCGCTGCGGTGGTTTGAATTCATATTTGTCTAATAGATTACAATTTGTTCATGTAAATGGGAATCTTCTTCACAGACCTAAAGTTAATTATGGAGTTCCACAAGGTTCTGTGCTAGGACCAATTTTATTCACTTATACATGCTTCCCTTAGGCAGTATTATTAGACGGTATTGCTTAAATTTTCATTATTACGCAGAATGATAACCAGCTTTATCTATCCATGAAGCCAGAGGACACACACCAATTAGCTAAACTGCAGGATTGTCTTACAGACATAAAGACATGGATGACCTCTATTTCCTGCTTTAAACTCAGATAAAACTGAAGTTATTGTACTTGGGCCCCACAAATCTTAGAAACATTGGTGTCTAACCAGATCCTTACTCTGGATGGCATTTACCCTGACATCTAGTAATACTGTGAGAAATCTTGGAGTCATTTTTGATCAGGATATGTCATTCAAAGGCGCATATTAAACAAATATGTAGGACTGGCTTTTTTGCATTTACGCAATATCTCTAAAATTAGAAAGGTCTTGTCTCAGAGTGATGCTGAAAAAACTAATTCATGCATTTATTGTCCTCTAGGCTGGACTATGTATTCATTATTATCAGGTTGTCCTAAAAGTTCCCTAAAAAAAGCCTTCAGTTAATTCAAAATGCTGCAGCTAGAGTACTGATGGGGACTAGAAGGAGAGAGCATATCTCACCCATATTGGCCTCTCGTCATTGGCTTCCTGTTAATTCTAGAATAGAATTTAAAATTCTTCTTCTTACTTATAAGGTTTTGAATAATCAGGTCCCATCTTATCTTAGGGACCTCGTAGTACCATATCACCCCAATAGAGCGCTTCGCTCTCAGACTGCAGGCTTATTTGTAGTTCCTAGGGTTTGTAAGAGTAGAATGGGAGGCAGAGCCTTCAGCTTTCGGCTCCTCTCCTGTGGAACCAGCTCCCAATTCAGATCAGGGAGACAGACACCCTCTCTACTTTTAAGATTAGGCTTAAAACTTTCCTTTTTGCTAAAGCTTATAGTTAGGGCTGGATCAGGTGACCCTGAACCATCCCTTAGTTATGCTGCTATAGACGTAGACTGCTGGGGGGTTCCCATGATGCACTGTTTCTTTCTCTTTTTGCTCTGTATGCACCACTCTGCATTTAATCATTAGTGATCGATCTCTGCTCCCCTCCACAGCATGTCTTTTTCCTGGTTCTCTCCCTCAGCCCCAACCAGTCCCAGCAGAAGACTGCCCCTCCCTGAGCCTGGTTCTGCTGGAGGTTTCTTCCTGTTAAAAGGGAGTTTTTCCTTCCCACTGTAGCCAAGTGCTTGCTCACAGGGGGGTCGTTTTGACCGGTTGGGGTTTTACATAATTATTGTATGGCCTTGCCTTACAATATAAAGCGCCTTGGGGCAACTGTTTGTTGTGATTTGGCGCTATATAAAAAAAAAATTGATTGATTGATTGATTGATTGATTGATTGCAATTATAGAGACATGGTTAAAGGAGGAACATGTGGATGCTGTCCCGCTTGAGAGATATGACTTTTTTGCAACAAACAGTATGACTAAAAGGGGAGGTGACGTGACACTTTATGTTAGATCTAGTTACCAACGTGAAATTATTCATGAAGCAATATTCACATCCCATCCAGTATTTGTTTGAGGATCATTGTTTTTTAAAGATTTAAGTCATGTTCTAACATGTTTCTTGACAATGTGGAGATGTTCCACCAATCACTGGTCCTCAAACACTCAGCCGTTCATGGACGCTGCTGTTGTACAAAATCATGATAACAGTCACATGTTGACATCACCTGTTTGATATCACATCTTTCTTTATTTGCCTTTATTTTCCTCCTTTTGCCTTTATTTTGCCTTTATTTTCCTCCTGTCCCCTGTCTTTTTGTGATGCGGAACAATTCTGAAATGCAGGAATGAACATTAACACACAAAACAAGAAATATCTTGTTTCCATACTGTCTGTCAGAAGTCAAAATGAATGTAATAATCACTGCTTTTTTCCTTTTTTTTTCTTTTTTCTTTTTGCATTATCCATCTCTTCCTGTTTTCTGATTTTGTTTTGCAAAATCGTAGTGTTATCCTGTATAGTTCAGATTATAAATGAAACTAATGTTTTATGTTAAATATTTTACAGCTTGGGGAAGCTGGCATGACGTCCATGCTTGAAGAGGAGACCCTTTATTTGTCAAAAAAGAATGTGATCATCAACTGATGAATTTCACCTTTCCGTCGGTGTCCACATGACAGCCTAATGACGCATTACCGTTTTTTCACTGCAGGCAATATTATGCAAACATTTAAAAACTTTAAAGTAAACATGGTGGTGTGTGTGTGGGGGGCTTCACATTGTTTCCTTTCAAAGATAAGATAAATCTTTGCAAAGCTTTTAATTCCTGCAATAAACGTTCAGCATCAAAAAACACATTTTCATCATTGTTGTTGTCAGTGTGTATTTGTCCCAGTATATGGTATTATTGACAAATTAAAAGCACAAGTGTGTTGTTATGCAGGATAAAGAAAGATTCAATCAAGACAGAAAAAAGAGTATGTGGTTTCTGAAGGTTTTTTTAAGAACACCTCAATGATGAAATATGACATGAAAATAGACTTTCACTTCAATGAAAGTCACAAAATACAAAACTAACTTCAGGTCTTTCTACAGTAGTGTTCAGAATAATAGTAGTGCTATGTGACTCAAAAGATGAATCCAGGTTTTGAGTATATTTCTTATTGTTACATGGGAAACAAGGTACCAGTAGTTTCAGTAGATTCTCACAAATCCAACAAGACCAAGCATTCATGATATGCACACTCTTAAAGCTATGAAATTGGGCTATTAATAAAAAAAAGTAGAAAAGGGGGTGTTCATAATAATAGTAGCATCTGCTGTTGATGCTACAAACTCAAAACTATTATGTTCAAACTGCTTTTTTAGCAATCCTGTGAATCACTAAACTAGTATTTAGTTGTATAACCACAGTTTTTCATGATTTCTTCACATCTGCGAGGCATTAATTTTGTTGGTTTGGAACCAAGATTTTGCTCGATTACTAGTGTGCTTGGGGTCATTGTCTTGTTGAAACACCCATTTCAAGGGCATGTCCTCTTCAGCATAAGGCAACATGACCTCTGCAAGTATTTTGACATATCCAAACTGATCCATGATACCTGGTATGCGATATACGAGGTCTGTTAGAAAAGTATCCGACCTTTTTATTTTTTTCAAAATGGATTTGAATCACGTGTGCTTGCATGAGCAAACCTTGATTCTTCGTGCACATGCGTGAATTTTTTCACGCCTGTCGATTGCGTCATTTCCTGGTAAGCAGCGTTTGTGTGAGGTGTGTGTCGTGCGCTCTGCGTTTTTTCATTCCAAAGAAAAAGATGGAACGACTGGAGCAGCGCGACTGCATCAAATTTTGCCAGAAACTGGGCGACAGCCAGGTGGAAACCATTCGGATTATTCAGACGGCTTTCGGTGACGATCCTATGGGCATCACACAGATTAAGGAGCGGTACAACCGGTATAAAGACGGCCGCACAACTCTGCCATGAAAAGAGTGGCAGCGAAATTCATGCAGATGGCTTCGGCACGAAGCTGCTGACGGAGCAAAAGTGCCACCGCGTTGAAGTATCACAGGACATACTGGACTCCGAAAAATGATGCCCACCTCTTTCACTATTCGGAAGATTCAGACGGCTTTCGGTGGCTTTTCAGTCCTGTGACTATCCGAGAAATTGTGGAAGAGGTGGGCATGTCACAACAGTACGAGGATGAGAGAAAAATGAAGCATTAGTGGAATTAGAACAATGTGCACAGTTGCCACATCTGAAGAAACCTTTTGGTGGGCTGGAGGGCCAGGCAGTTGAGATGGGAATAATCATATCTGAATGAACAAGTCTATCACGGATATTTCATGCACGCCTAAATATAAATTTGGGCGGTTCACCACAGATGTCTTTAAGTGTCGGATCACTCTTCAGAATGTGCCAATATTTATAAATGATGTTTTTTATTCTTCCCGTAAATGGAGTATAGCGGGTAGAAAAAAAACAATTTAGATGTTGAAGAAGATTTAGATTTTTCTTAAGTAAAGAAGCATGGTCAGTATTTAGAGCTCTGTCTCGTGCTTTACCAATATCAATTTTGCTATACCCACGTTGTTCCAACAGAGTTGCTCGATGAGCTGCTTTGACATGAAGTCAGTCAGAATAATCCCTGTCCATGTTCTTTGAGATTTGTATGGCCTTGACTTGAGCACATATTGAGAAGATTTAATATTCGAGTCTTGACTATTGACGTCTTCTGTTTGTTGTTCTCGGAGTACTTTTTTGTTTATACTTATGAAGTGCATTGTGGATTCTGGCCTTCATAATTATCCTTTTCTCATTTCCCTTCATACTGAGGAACCTCAATAAAAGGAAAAGACTTGCATTTAGTATTGGTTATCCACTTAACATATCTTTGCAGAAAGTTACTGTTGATTGGCTGATTAGAGTGTGTTAAACTACACTGTAATAGACAGCATGTGTAGGATGTCTGTTGTGTGGGCCGCTGAAGAGGAGGTACTGCTGGCCCACCACCACCAGAGGGCGCCCTGTCTGGAGTGCGGGCTCCAGGCACCAGAGGGTGCTGCCGCCTCACAGGAGCAGCCGGGGTGACAGCTGTCACTTATCGCCTACGACAGCTGTCACCAATCATCTGATCAGCAGTGGTATATCAGCAAGACGACATCTCCACCTCTTTGCCGAGATATCGCTCTACCGAGGAGGTAACGTACTCAGCCAACTTTGTTGTCTTCCTGACAGGAATACCTGTTGCTTTGTGTGTTGGATAGCAGATATTTTGTTTCCTTTTTTCCGACGAGAGGTGGGGGTGGTTTTCCACCATACGTGTTGCTGGGTGCAGACGCACCCACATCTAACTGTTTTTGTTCCTCGCCAGCAGTACCAGATCCGACAAGCGGAGGCAGTGGCCACCTGGGAGTTCGGGACTTGGCGGCTCCGGTATTCCCGGGGTTCGGTGGCGGAGGAAATCGTGTGGTTCCGGTTCTGCTTTGGACAGACGTCTCTTATCTTCGAGCCTGCCCACGCGACACATTTTTGTGAATTGACTTCATTGACTATTATTGTAATCTGCTGTGTTTGTTGTGCTTATTCACAACAGTAAAGTGTTGTTATTTGACTTCCTCCATTGTCCGTTCATTTGCGCCCCCTGTTGTGGGTCCGTGTTCCTACACTTTCCCAACAGATGTCACTTGAATGTCTTTTTTAGCCCAATTATATGGTTATAAATATGATTTTAAAAAGTCTCAAATTATAGTCATAATTGTCATTTTGAAACTATAGCCCAAGCTCTAATAATTTTGATAGACTGTTGAATGTAAAATTAGCAAAACTATATATATATATATATATATATATATATATATATATATATATATACACAAACATAGGTATTTTTTTTCTTTATTCTAGATAAAAAAAATGCACCATCCCTGAATGAGCTGTGGGTTCTCTCTGAAAAACACTCCAGCTCACTCCAGACTGCAGTCGATTCATGAGAACACGGGAGGATAAGAACAATGTCGAGGCTGAAAACATTCAGTGGTACTTCGTTGACCAAAACCATCTTTCCATCCAGAGGTATAACATTCTTGTTGGGAAAGTGTAGGTACACGGACCCACAACAGGGGGCGCAAATGAACAGACAATGGAGTAGGTCAAATAACAACACTTTACTGTTGTGAATGTGCACAACAAATACAACAGATTACAACAATAGACAAGTGTCAATTCACAAAGGTGTCGTGTGGGCAGGCTCGAAGATAGGAGACGCCTGTCCAAAGCAGAACCGGAACCACACGATTTCGTCCGCCACCAGACCCCGGGAATACTGGAGCCGCCAAGTCCCGAACTCCCAGGTGGCCACTGCCTCCGCGTGTCGGACCTGGTACTGCTGGCGAGGAACAAAAAGCAATTAAAGGAGGGCGCGTTTGCACCCAGGAATCCGTACGGCAGAAAAAGCTACCTCCACCTCTCGTTGGAAAAGTAGTCCACACTACAACGCACAAAGTCACAAAAAGAGTACTGTCAATCAGTCAGCTGAGGTACGTTACCTTCCAGGTAGAACGATATCTCGGCAAAGAGGTGGAGACGTCGTCCTGCTGATGTACCCCTGCCGATCAGATGATTGGTAACAGCTGTTGCAGGTGATGCGTGACAGCTGTCACCCTGGCTGCTCCTGTGAGGCGGCTGCGCCCTCTGGTGCCTGGAGCCCGCACTCCAGACAGGGCGCCCTCTGGTGGTGGGCCAGCAGTACCTCCTCTTCTGGTGGCCCACACAACAATTCTGACTATTCTGTGCCAATTTAACATCTTTTTTATTAGTTTTTTACATTAGTTACTTTTGTTTACTAATGAACTTCTTTTGTTTTCAAGATCCACTCCACCTCCCAATAAAACAAATGTTATAAATGTAAGAGCTTTTCGGGGATGGTGGGGGGCATCTGTTTTATATTAGGATAATTGTCTTAAGCCCCCCGTCACACATAGCAAGTGTTCTGAACGATGTGTGTGTGTATTAACTGGCTAGTTACAGCTGGTATATTCCTGTCCTCGGTAAGAACGTACAGTGCAACAGATGAGAGAATATTTAGAACAGAATCCTGCAAATGGTGATAAAAGCATCAAATTCGGCACAAATACTCTTCAGACAATCCTCTTTTGAAAAAAAACGATTGGCCACTTGAATTTTCAGTTGGCGTTCAGGTAGTGGTCAATTGAAGAATTACATTCATTCATTCATTCATCTTCTACCACTTAGTCCAATTAAGGGTCGCGGGGGGCTGCAGCCTATCCCAGCAGTCATAGAGCATGAGACAAACAAACACAGACACACACACACCTACGGACAATTTTAAAGATTTCAATCCACCTAACCCACATGTCTTTCAATGTGGGAGGAAACTGGAGCACCCAGAGGAAACCCACGCAAACACGGGGAGAACATGCAAACTCCACACAGAAAGGCCACGGGAACTGAACCCACAACCTTCTCGCTGTGAGGCAACAGTGCTAAACACTAAGCCACCGTGCTGCCCTGAAGAATTACACAGGAGTCAAAATTAAAAGATGCTCCAATCATATTGAAACCTATGCCACATTACTTGCCTGATCATAAAGATTCCAAAAAGGTATGGTTTGGATGGTCTGTAACTGAATTCTATGGAGTTACAAGATAAAAACAGCAAGAATGGTGACAAAGGTCAATGTCGGTTTGTACAGGGGTCAAAAGTTAAAGTTGCTCCAATTTTGGTAAATGATCAGGCAAGTAATGTGGCATAGGTTTCAATATGATTGGAGAATCTTTTAATTTTGACCTCTGTGTAATTCTTCAGTTGACCCCTACCTGACCCCCGATTGAAAAGTCAAGTGGCCAATCATTTTTTTCAAAAGAGGAGTGTATAAGGAATTTCTGCTGAATTTGATGCTTTAACAACGTATAAACAATGTAACTCTGGACACCACTATGGTTGGATTATCACATGGGATTTTTTATTTTTGGGTGAGAGGATTGTAACTGCAGGCTGCTGTCCTGGCTCCATGTCCGCACTGTGAAACAGTCCTGGACCATTGTTGGAGGTGAGATTCATGTTTCTTAATGCTGTCACTAGAGCTCGACCGATATATCGGCTGGCTGATAGTATCGGCCAATATAAGCCCTTTTCAAAGTACTCACTATTGGCCGAAATTTTGCCGATAGATCGATAATTTCTCATAAACAGAACAGTTACTGAAATAATGTTTGTCGGCAATGTAAAATGTCATTGCACCATTTGATTGAGCTCTGACTCCATTCAACTGAGAGCTGCTTAAACCCCTCCTTAAATGTGTTCATCACAGCCCCGGTAGCTCGCCGTCACACTGCACTGATCGGCTGACAAAAGCATACAAGTAAGTTTATAAGGATGTTGTTTGTAATAACTTTGCGATTACATTCACCCCACATTTCTCCCGTTTCAGTTCAACTCAGTTTGATTAACTCAGTTTATGTAGTAATGTGTCAAATGTGCTTCATTGCATCGCATTTTTATTAAGCCCACGTTGTGTAGACGTTATTTCTAGCATGAAAAACTTTTGTTTACTGCTATGAGGTTGAAACATTCAGATTCACTGGTCATCCATAAGGTTTCTGGGAATTACTGTCGTACGCCATTAACCTTCTGGGGCCGACGCCGTCGTATACGACAGCTGGGACCAACCTTTACTAAATTGTAAATAACTTTATAATGATATGAGATAGAAACTTACTTTTTTTTGCTGAAAAGTTAACTCCGCACACTTTCGATCCACCGTCGGCCATCTTGGTACGCCTCATAGAAGATGTGTGATGATGTGCACAATGTGAGTGTCCAATCGGAATTGGTTTCTCTGTCACATTTTCCGAAATCCAATCGCAGAGCAGATTTACCTCACGTGATATGGCAAAGATCATATACAGGAGTGATATCTTACTAGTTCGCCCGTTTGAATAGCCCCCTAACTGCTCCAATTGCATTTTTGCATTTTTTTTTTTTTTACTTGAAAATTCTTCTCTGTTATAACGTTAATTAATATGAGGACAAAGCTTCAGCTTTTAGCTTGTACCTTTTTTGTTAAGGGTCCAAAAAAGAATATTTATTCATTAACAAAAATAATAATAATATCGGCTGATTTATCAGCTATCGGCAAATCAGCCAATTTATCGATTATCTGCATTTTTTTTTCTTCCAAATATCGTTATCGGCATCGGCCACAAAAAATCCATATCAGTCGGGCTCTAGCTGTCACGGCCTGGCACAAGCTGCATGTCATATCTCCTACAGAGTTAGAAGGTGAACATTTATTACAGCGTGAGGTCCGCTCAGCTCCAAGCCTGACACATACAATGACGCATTACTGCGCACTACGGAGAGGCAGCTGCCCTTGTTATGATGGAGACAATAGTTCACATTATTTATGTTGCCTATGGGAAGAAATGGACAAATATCTGTACTGTAAGGTCAGTTGTGCATATAACAGCCTGTTCAGCCTGTATTGCCCCCGGTGTGTAGTGAGTGCCTTGTATGCAGCACCCTCACATCAGGGTGAATGTAGGGCATTATTTGTAAAGAGCTTTCGGATTCATTTTGGATCCCGTTTTGCCATCATCGAAATACAGTGGGGAAAATAAGTATTTGACCCCCTGTCAGTTTTGCAGGTTTTCCCACCTACAAAGAATGGAGAGGTCTGTAATTTTTATCATAGGTACACTTCAACTGTGAGAGACAGAATCTAAAAAAACAAAATCCAGAAAATCACATTGTATGATTTTTAAATAATTAATTTGCATTTTATTACATAAAATAAGTATTTGACCCCCCACCAACCAGCAAGAAATCTGGCTCATGCAGACCTGTTAATTTTTCTTTAGGGAGCCCTCTTATTCTGCACTCTGCCTGTATTAATTGCACCTGTTTGAACTTGTTACCTGTATAAAAGACACCTGTTCACACACTCAATCAGTCACAC
Source organism: Thalassophryne amazonica (assembly GCF_902500255.1). NCBI lineage: Eukaryota > Metazoa > Chordata > Actinopteri > Batrachoidiformes > Batrachoididae > Thalassophryne > Thalassophryne amazonica. The sequence goes on along the minus strand of NC_047104.1, from coordinate 144,866,686 downwards.
TTCAACCTGTCCACCATAGCCAAGATCAAAGAGCTGTCTAAGGACACCAGGGACAAAACTGTAGACCTGCACAAGGCTGGGATGGACTACAGGACAACAGGCAAGCAGCTTGGTAGAAGACAACAACTGTTATGATTATTTATTAGAAAGTGGAAGAAACACAAGATGACTGTCAATCTCCCTCGGTCTGGGATTCCATGCAAGATCTCACTTTGTGGGGTAAGGATGATTCTGAGAAAGCTCAGAACTACACAGAAAGACCTAGTCAATGACCTGAAGAGAGCTGGGACCACAGTCACAAAGATTACATTAGTAAGACATAATGCTGTCATGGTTTAAAATTCTGCAGGGCAGCAAGGTCCCCCTGCTCAAGCCAGCACGTGTCCAGGCCTGTTTGAAGTTCACCAGTGACCATCTGGACGATCCAGAGGAGGCATGGGAGAAGGTCACATGGTCAGATGAGACCAAAATAGAGCTTTTTGGAATCAACTCCACTTACCATTTTTAGAGGATGAGAACAACCCCAAGAAAACCATCCCAACCGTGAACATGGGGGTGGAAACATCATACTCTGTGGTGCTCTTATGCAAAGGGGATGGGACGACTGCACCGTATTGAAGGGAGGATTGATGGGGTCATGTATTGCGAGATTTTGGCAAACAACCTCATTCCCTCAGTAAGAGCATTGAAGATGGGTCATGGCTGGGTCTTCCAGCATGACAATGACCCCAAGCACACAGCCAGGGCAACTAAGGAGGGGCTCCGTAAGAGCTGAAACTCCAAACCTGAAAGATTTGGAGAAGATCTGTATGGAGGAGTGTACCAAAATCCCTGTTGCAGTGTGTGGAATCTTGGTCAAGAACTACAGGAAACGTCTAACCTCTGTAATGGCAGACAAATGTTTCTGTACCAATTGTTAAGCTGCATAAAATATTTATTTTATGCAATAAAATGCAAATTAATTATTTAAAAATCATACAATGTGATTTACTGGATTTTTTTTTTTGGTTTGTTTGTTTTTTAGATTCTGTCTCTCACAGTTGATGTGTACCTATGATAAAAATTACACACCTTTTCCATTCTTTATAGGTGGGAAAACCTACAAAACTGACAGGGGGTCAAGTACTTATTTTCCCTACTGTATGTAAATTGTGGTTAGATAGTCGTCAGATTACACATGGACCGCCGTCGGATAGGTGCCCATCTCGACGGTGCCCAGAGGATTTTGAACATGTGCATCACACTCGGGGCAGCCGGCCGATTTTGACCAACTGTGTCGACTTCGCAGATGGCTGTTAAAACATTTTGGAACTGAAATCCAACACTTTTCGGATGTGTGCCAGTTCATAATTCTGATGCCATTCTGCGTGATTCCGGCTATGTGTGACTGGGTATTAGCTAGGTAACAACGCTGGTTTAATTTTTACAGAATAACTTTTGTGTACTTGTTGAGTGTTTGATTCTGCTACAGGTAAGGGAAAACAGCCTTGACAAGCAACATCTACTGCAGGGGTGGGCAATCATGTGCCATGAAGGGCCGAAGCACTGCAGGTTTTCCTTGCTTCCATTCACCTCAGCAAGTGATGTCATTAATGTTCAGGTGTCTCAGCAGGTGATTTCATTGATAACCAGGTGTTTATGTTCAAGGGAGAGGCTCATCAGCAACCCACCTGCTGAGGTGATTGGTTGCAAGGAAAACCTGCAGTGTCTCGGCCCTCGTTGCCCACCCCTGATCTACTGACTAATCTATTTTTTTTAAATGACATTGTTTTATAGCATCAGAGGGGGTCGAGTGATGCTGAATTTTGTCAACACCCTGGAACAGCATCCTTCACTATTTTTGTTCTTGTTCATGTGCAGTGAGACCAGGCTGGCACCTGATGCTGTGGAGGACATCTACCATGTGCAGTTCAGTCCACCTGGAAGCTCCAGGCCTCAAGAGGAAACAAGAGTACTAAGCTATTGCTTTATGTGGAAAGTATTAAAGTTGGTTGAAAATATACAAATCAGCATTTTTGTCATTTTATTCTCATTAAAAAAAAATTTTCTTACCTTCCCAGAGAAAAATGGTACTCTGTCTTTGAAACACATTCTTATGTTTGCTACTGGACCGAGGGAAATTTCTCCAGCAGGAATTCAGCCAAAGCCACAACTTATTTTTGAGGCCACTTCACACTTCCCTGTAGCAGATGTTCGTACAGAATTCCAGTATTACAGTTATGAGGAATTTCAAGAAGCCATGGATTATAACATCCCGAACTCTCCTGGGTTTGGACTTCCCCAAATTCCAAATCTTTTTGCTCATAAGCCAAATGTAACCTCAGTGTTTCTAATTTTAATCAAAAGTTTCATTTGTTTACATTATTTTATAAACCTTTCTATATAAACCATTTATATAGAAATATAGAAAATAATTTATATTATTTATAAACCATTTTATCCTGCATTTTGTGATGAAACATCACAAGAAAGTGTCTAAACATACCACATGAAAATTGGTGCATCTTAGTAAATTACAATATCAGGATAAAAACACTAAATGTAATTGACAAACTTTAAAGACTTGAAATATTAATGTCTTCAAATATCTTGAAAATGAACTTTTTAAAATGCAGGGGCAGAAAAAAAAATCCTCAATACACTAATGTACTGAGACACAGCAGTAGTATTATAATCAGCACAGAAAAAAGTTTTATTTTAATAAAAGTGCACTTTTATTTTTGAGGAGTATATTTGGGAAGAAATGCTTGCTATTTGAACCCTGTTCACAAAAATACTGATCTTAAAGAATGCTTTTGTAATCCTGTCTTGGTAAAACAAATCTGTACCTCCATCCGGATCAAACTGTTTGTCATTAAAAGGAAAAGTTCTTTATACATTATAACACATGGGCTTCTTATTTCTTCAGGTATAAAACCTCCCCAGTGGAAGTTTACAGTAGTTAAAACAAAAATAATAAAAAATAATTCTGTAACAAAATTTGTAGCTAAAGGTTGTTCAAAGCTGTTTTTTGAGAATTTGTGTCAGAACTAGTGTTAACATCTAGCAGATAATCTGTTAGAATCACCAATTTTTATCCTCTAAAGTCCACCTATAGTTTTGAGTGATATATATAATTTTTGACTGCAGTGGATCAGATGACTAGTCGAGGGATTTCACTCTCTTTCCAAGTTCATTAAATGGACCTGAAGATTGTCATCGCCACATAGACTGCACTGAGCTGGCAGAATGTCAGACTGGTGCAGGACATCCTGAGACACCTGGAATCCACACTCTGTTCTACCGTACCTTTAGGTCAGTCTGAAATAGGAACAAAATCAATTACTTCACCAGGAGTCATCCTTTAAGACAACAACAAAGTTCTTTAAATTGTAATTTAAAAGCATCTACATTTTTTTGAGAAGATAAAGTCTTTTTCAGTTAAGGTGTGATTTTTAAAGAAGTTTAAATATAGTGAAAGTCTAACTTTTATATCGGACCACTATGCTAATAGAAGGTACAGTAGTGTCCAGAATAATAGTAGTGCTATGTGACTAAAAAGATTAATCCAGGTTTTGAGTATATTTCTTATTGTTACATGGGAAACAAGGTACCAGTAGATTCAGTAGATTCTCACAAATCCAACAAGACCAAGCATTCATGATATGCACACTCTTAAAGCTATGAAATTGGGCTATTAGTAAAAAAAAGTAGAAAAGGGGGTGTTCACAGTAATAGTAGTGTGGCATTCAGTCAGTGAGTTCATCAATTTCATGGAACAAACAGGTGTGAATCAGGTGTCCACTATTTAAGGATGAAGCCAGCACCTATTGAACATGCTTTTCTCTTTGAAAGCCTGAGGAAAATGGGACGTTCAAAACATTGTTCAGAAGAACATCGTAGTTTGATTAAAAAGTTGATTGGAGAGGGGAAAACTTATACGCAGGTGCAAAAAATTATAGGCTGTTCATCTACAATGATCTCCACTGCTTTAAAATGGACAACCCCCCCCCCCCCCCCAAAAAAAAAAAAACAGAGACACGTGGAAGAAAATGGAAAACAACCATCAAAATGGATAGAAGAATAACCAGAATGGCATAGGCTCACCCACTGATCAGCTCCAGGATGATGAAATACAGTCTGGAGTTACCTGTAAGTGCTGTGACAGTTAGAAGACGCCTGTGTGAAGCTAATTATTTGCAAGAATCCCCCGCAAAGTCCCTCTGTTAAATAAAAGACGTGCAGAAGAGGTTACAATTTGCCAAAGAACACATCAACTGGCCTAAAGAGAAATGGAGGTATATTTTGTGGACTGGTGAGAGTCAAATTGTTCTTTTTGGGTCCAAGGGCTGCAGACAGTTTGTGAGACGACCCCCAAACTCTGAATTCAAGCCACAGTTCACAGTGAAGACAGTGAAGCATGGTGGTGCAAGCATCATGATATGGGCATGTTTCTCCTACTATGGTGTTGGGCCTATATATAGCATACCAGGTATCATGGATCAGTTTGGATATGTCAAAATACTTGAAGAGGTCATGTTGCCTTATGCTGAAGAGGACATGCCCTTGAAATGGGTGTTTCAACAAGACAATGACCCCAAGCACACGAGTAAACGAGCAAAATCTTGGTTCCAAACCAACAAAATTAATGCCTCGCAGATGTGAAGAAATCATGAAAAACTGTGGTTATACAACTAAATACTAGTTTAGTGATTCACAGGATTGCTAAAAAAAAAGCAGTTTGAACATAATAGTTTTGAGTTTGTAGCGTCAACAGCAGATGCTACTATTATTGTGAACACCCCCTTTTCTACTTTTTTTTACTAATAGCCCAATTTCATAGCCTTAAGAGTGTGCATATCATGAATGCTTGGTCTTGTTGGATTTGTGAGAATCTACTGAATCTACTGGTACCTTGTTTCCCATGTAACAATAAGAAATATACCCAAAACCTGGATTAATCTTTTTAGTCACATAGCACTACTATTATTCTGAACACTACTGTATGTGCATGATGTCAAAAGAGATAATGGCAGTTACAAAAACAAGAAGCAGCTTTAGTTTCTATGCATCAAAACAAAAACACTTTCAGCAGTCCATGGAGTACCTGCTGTGAGTAAGAGCAAATTGTTCAACCTCAACTCCATTCTGTCAAGGGAAAGCCTTGTGCTCAATCTTTTTAGAAATGAACACAAGGCGGAATGACAACCACATGGGCAGGTGTTCTGTTCATACACTATTGTGTGACCAATCTCTGATGCTCACTTCACATAATATTTTGCAATGATCCCTGGATCATTACTATCTGACAGGCACATATCCGTGTGACATTGTAAAAGGAGCAAACAAATCCGTGCTCAACCACTCATGCACTGTATGCAAGTACTCAAAAGTCACTTTTGATAAGTGTCCTACCTAAATTTTAGTTTTGGGGGTCAATAAATAATATTGCATAGATATAAAAACTAAACCTGCACTGACTGGCATTTTTGGTGGACCTCACTCATTACCAAGGCAATGGATAATGGTATCTCAAGGTGAGTGGTGAATGCTTAACTTTAAGGCCCCTTCACAAATAGTGCGATGTTTGGTCAAAGTGCGTACAAAGCACGAACCGTATGCAAATCGAGCAAAATCGTTCCCGTCTCCAACGCCTCACACACCTATCGCCACAACCATTCATGCATGGTACATACAGTCTACATTCGAGCCCCATCGCGCCGGAAATCTAGTCGAATGACGGGTAAAATGAGGTCGCACTGCCATCTCATTGTGATCGCAGCTTCTGCACGGCGTGTTGAACGCAGGTCACACATATCGTGTGGCAGCTGAGGAGCCACACGAAGTCACTGAACATGTCGAACTGGGAGTGAAAAGCGCGATCAAGCCAGCCTTCACACCACCGGACGAATGACGTTGAATGGCAGATTAACAGCTGTACGACCCACTCTTGGCCGGAGTCGGCCAATTTCGTGGCACAAAGCACGAACATCCAACAGAACTCGCAGAACACAGAAAATGTGGAGACATTCACATAGTTTTATTAATCAAATCAAATCAAATCAATTTTATTTATATAGCGCCAAATCACAACAAACAGTTGCCCCAAGGCGCTTTATATTATAAGGCAAGGCCATACAATAATTACGGAAAAACCCCAATGGTGAAAACGACCCCCTGTGAGCAAGCACTTGGCGACAATGGGAAGGAAAAGCTCTCTTTTAACCAGGCTCAGGGAGGGGCAGTCTTCTGCTGGGACTGGTTGGGGCTGAGGGAGAGAACCAGGAAAAAGACATGCTGTGGAGGGGAGCAGAGATCAATCACTAATGATTAAATGCAGAGTGGTGCATACAGAGCAAAAAGAGAAAGAAACACTCAGTGCATCATGGGAACCCCCCAGCAGTCTAAATCTATAGCAGCATAACTAAGGGATGGTTCAGGGTCACCTGATCCAGCCCTAACTATAAGCTTTAGCAAAAAGGAAAGTTTTAAGCCTAATCTTAAAAGTAGAGAGGGTGTCTGTATCCCTGATCTGAATTGGGAGCTGGTTCCACAGGAGAGGAGCCTGAAAGCTGAAGACGCTGCCTCCCATTCTACTCTTACAAACCCTAGGAACTTCAAGTAAGCCTGCAGTCTGAGAGCGAAGCGCTCTATTGGGGTGATATGGTACTATGAGGTCCCTAAGATAAGATGGGACCTGATTATTCAAAACCTTATAAGTAAGAAGAAGAATTTTAAATTCTGTTCTAGAATTAACAGGAAGCCAATGAAGAGAAGCCAATATGGGTGAGATATGCTCTCTCCTTCTAGTCCCTGTTAGTACTCTAGCTGCAGCATTTTGAATTAACTGAAGGCTTTTCAGGGAACTTTTAGGACAACCTGATAATAATGAATTACAATAGTCCAGCCTAGAGGAAATAAATGCATGAATTAGTTTTTCAGCATCACTCTGAGACAAGACCTTTCTAATTTTAGAGATATTGCGCAAATGCAAAAAAGCAGTCCTACATATTTGTTTAATATGTGCATTGAATGACATATCCTGATCAAAAATGACTCCAAGATTTCTCACAGTATTACTAGAGGTCAGGGTAATGCCATCCAGAGTAAGGATCTGGTTAGACACCATGTTTCTAAGATTTGTGTGGCCAAGTACAATAACTTCAGTTTTATCTGAGTTTAAAAGCAGGAAATTAGAGGTCATCCATGTCTTTATGTCTGTAAGACAATCCTGCAGTTTAGCTAATTGGTGTGTGTCCTCTGGCTTCATGGATAGATAAAGCTGGGTATCATCTGCGTAACAATGAAAATTTAAGCAATGCCATCTAATAATACTGCCTAAGGGAAACATGTATAAAGTGAATAAAATTGGTCCTAGCACAGAACCTTGTGGAACTCCATAATTAACCTTAGTCTGTGAAGAAGATTTCCCATTTACATGAACAAATTGTAATCTATTAGATAAATATGATTCAAACCACCACAGCGCAGTGCCTTTAATACCTATGGCATGCTCTAATCTCTGTAATAAAATTTTATGGTCAACAGTATCAAAAGCAGCACTGAGGTCTAACAGAACAAGCACAGAGATGAGTCCACTGTCTGAGGCCATAAGAAGATCATTTGTAACCTTCACTAATGCTGTTTCTGTACTATGATGAATTCTAAAACCTGACTGAAACTCTTCAAATAGACCATTCCTCTGCAGATGATCAGTTAGCTGTTTTACAACTACCCTTTCAAGAATTTTTGAGAGAAAGGGAAGGTTGGAGATTGGCCTATAATTAGCTAAGATAGCTGGGTCAAGTGATGGCTTTTTAAGTAATGGTTTAATTACTGCCACCTTCAAAGCCTGTGGTACATAGCCAACTAATAAAGATAGATTGATCATATTTAAGATCGAAGCATTAATTAATGGTAGGGCTTCCTTGAGCAGCCTGGTAGGAATGGGGTCTAATAGACATGTTGATGGTTTGGAGGAAGTAACTAATGAAAATAACTCAGACAGAACAATCGGAGAGGAAGAGTCTAACCAAATACCGGCATCACTGAAAGCAGCAAAAGATAACGATACGTCTTTGGGATGGTTATGAGTAATTTTTTCTCTAATAGTTAAAATTTTATTAGCAAAGAAAGTCATGACGTCATTACTAGTTAAAGTTAAAGGAATACTTGGCTCAATAGAGCTCTGACTCTTTGTCAGCCTGGCTACAGTGCTGAAAAGAAACCTGGGGTTGTTCTTATTTTCTTCAATTAGTGATGAGTAGTAAGATGTCCTAGCTTTACGGAGGGCTTTTTTATAGAGCAACAGACTCTTTTTCCAGGCTAAGTGAAGATCTTCTAAATTAGTGAGACACCATTTCCTCTCCAACTTACGGGTTATCTGGTTTAAGCTGCGAGTTTGTGAGTTATACCATGGAGTCAGGCACTTCTGATTTAAAGCTCTCTTTTTCAGAGGAGCTACAGCATCCAAAGTTGTCTTCAATGAGGATGTAAAACTATTGACGAGATACTCTATCTTACTTACAGAGTTTAGGTAGCTACTCTGCACTGTGTTGGTATATGACATTAGAGAACATAAAGAAGGAGGATTTAATTAAAGATATTAGAGGAGGATTTAAAAAAAAACATAAGACCTGAAAGTTCAGCTACAATTTGCCAGCAGGTACATCTGAGATGCAATGTTTTGATTTAGATTTAGATTTAATGTTTTGGTGAAAGAAAACCCTCGTCTGTACCACTTCATCATGAAGCTGTATAACTGGAGATACAAAATGCAAAACATGCACTATCCACAAGTTCTCCAGTCACAGCCACAGTAGGTTGTAACTTCTTCTGGGTTGTCTGGGTGTCTTGGTGGCTTTCCTCACTCTTCTCCTTCTTGCACAGTCACTTAGTTTTTCAGAAATGTCTACTCCACACAGAATTACCATAGAGTGCCATACTGTTTGTATTTCTTCATAACTGATGTAAAGAAAGTTCAAGACATTCAGTGTCTTGGAAATGTTCATGTATCCACAATGCAGTTCTAATGCAGCACGAATTGTACGAATGTCGTTCGAAGGTCAATTCGTATGGCATTCATGCAATTCATGCTGGAGTGTGTCAGAGGTGTAAAGGACATGTTGCTTGTTATTTTGTAACATATCGTTCAAGGACACAAGACACAAAATCACCATGTTAATGTTAGTCTCCCAGTTCCTGCCACTGCAAAACATCCCCACAGCATGATGCTGCCACCACTGTGCTTCACTGTAGGGATGGCATATGAGCTGTGCCTCATTTCCTCCAAACATGATGCCTGACATTCTCACCAAAGAGTTCAATCTTTGTGTCATCAGACCAGAGAATGTTGTTTCTCAAGGTGCCTTTTGGCAAACTCCAAGTGGGCTGCCATGTTCCTTTTACTAAGGAGTGGCTTCCGTCTGGCCACTCTACAACACAGGCCTGATTGGTGGATTGCTGTAAAGATGGTTGTCCTTCTGGAAGGTTTTCCTCTCTCCACAGAAGAATTCTGGAGCTGTGACAGAGTGACATTCGGGTTCGTGGTCACCTCACTAAGGACCTTCTCACCCAGTGGCTCAGTTTAGATGGGCAGCCAGCCCTAGGAAGAGCCCTGGCAGAGCCAAACTCCTTCCATATATAGATGATGGAGGCCCCTGTGCTCAGTGGGAACTTCAAAGCAGCAGAAATATTTCTGTAAGCTTCCCCGGATACGTGCCTCGAGACAATCCTGTCTTGGATGTCTACAGACAATTCCTTTGTCTTCATGCTTGGTTTGTGCTCTGACATGCACTGTCAACTGAGGGACCTTATATGTAGACAGGTGTGTGTGTCTTTCCAAATCATGTCCAATCAACTGAATTGACCCCAGGTGGACTCCAATTAAGCTGTAGTAATGTCACAAGAATGAACAGTGGAAACACGATGCACCTGAGCTTAATTTTGAGCTTCATGGCAAAGGCTGTGAATACTTATGTACATGTGATTTCTTCATTTTTTACTTTTAATAGTAAGTCCCTTCGGCTGCTCCCTTGTTTGCACTTGGGGTCGCCACAGCAAATCCAAGGTGGATCTGCATGTTGAATTGGCACAAGTTTTATGCCGGATGCCCTTCCTGACGCAACTCCACATTACAAATTTACAAAAATCTAAAAAAAAAAAAAAAGTTTTTCTAATTGTCATTATGGGGTATTGTGTGTTGAATTTTGAGGGGAAAAAATTAATTTCCTCCATTTTGGAATAAGTCTGTAACATAACAAAATGCTGGGAATGGGAAATGTGAAAAGTGGGTAAAGTGAAGCGCTGTGAAGACTTTCTGGATGCACTGTATATGACTGGAGAGGAACGGCACTTCTGGAAGTGACTGAACACTCCAGCAGCCTCCAACCAATCTGTTCTGCAGCCGGCCGACACACAGCAGACACATGTACATCTACTGGGTTGGAGTCACAGGCTGCATTAACCGGATCCATTGTGTTTGTTTATTTATTTATTTTTCTGAGGACAGAAGTGGATTTAAGTTTAATGCCCCTGGTCAGCGCACACCTGCCGTGCATGCATGGCAATGGGCTTGACATGTCCTGTCCAGCCATGGATGACCTGCACAAACTGGATATATTGTTTTTGTTGTTGTTTGTTTGTTTGTTTTAATTCTGAGGACAGAGGTGCAATTAAGTTTAATGCTTGTGAGAAGAGAGGAAAGTCACCAGCAGGGACAATAATATTGATGCGTAGCAACTCCTGGACATCATTCTGCAAGTCCATGTATAGCTTCCCACGTTTATTGTGATTTTAATTATTATTTATTTTTATTTTATTCTGTATTTTACTTTATTTTATTATTATTGTCACTGCTTTTTCTGCCTAAAGTCTGGGGATTTTCACAATCTTTCACTGTAACAGTCTATACAGTGGCGCTGAACATCCATGAGAGTGCCTCATGGTATTCACACACAAATCCTTTTCCTGCAAAGCTGCGTCAGTGCTGTTCAGCTTTCGCATGTGCGCTGCATGCCATCTCAGTGGCTCGCGTGCAGTATGTGTGTGCACTGCTCAAGATTTGTGGCCTTAATTTTTGCCGCCAAGCCAGACAGGTGGCATTCAGTGGACAGCCGGCTGTCTTGCCTGCATGTGTTGGTCGGACCGATTCCACAAGAGAAAGTTATTACCTTTCCACCTGTTTTCACACGATTTTATGTCTCTGCCTCCTTTCTACGAGTCATGTATCTGTTGTCTGGGCCGCCAGAAGAGGAGGTACTGCTGGCCCACCACCAGAGGGCGCCCTGCCTGAAGTGCGGGCTTCAGGCACGAGAGGGCGCTGCCTCCTTACAGGAACAGCCGAGGTGACAGCTGTCACTCATCAACTATGACAGCTGTCACCGATCATCTGCATCTCACCCTGGATAAAAGCAGGATGACACCTCCACCACGTCGCCGAGATATCGACTTCTTTGAGAGGTAACTTTCTCTGCCTGTATTAATTGATTCCAAGAGCTATTGTGTTGCAGCTGTCTAACCAGAGGACCGGCGTGGGTCGCGACTGTTTCGTCCTACTTCCCGTCAGATAAGTGGTTAAACAGACGCTGCACGAGTGTGTGTTAGAGGTGGAGGTGGAATTCCCACCATTATTGTTACGGGGTGTACACACACCCACACCTGACTGTCTTTGTTCTCCGCCAGCAGTACCAGATCCGACACGCTGAGACGGTGGCCACCTGGGGACTTCGGGACTTGGCGGCTCCAGTATTCTCCGGGTTCGGTGGCGGAAGAAATCGTGTGGTTCCGGTTCATCTCCAGACGGGCGTCTCCTATCGTCGAGCCTGCCCACACGACACCTTCATTAATTGCCTTGTATCTATTTTATAATCTGCTGTGTTTGGTTGTGACATTCACAACAGTAAAGTGTTCTAATTTAACTCCCTCTATTGTCCGTTCATTTACGCCCCCTGTTGTGGGTCCGTGTCACTACACTTTCCCAACAGTATCAGTGGGATACAAGCCAAAGTAAACTGTGAGGAAAATCACTCCACAGTCCACAAAAATACAATTTAATAAACACCCGAATGGAGGTTAAGTGACTCTGACTCTAAGAGAGGAGCATGTTCATCTGTCTTTCATCACATGTGGAGCCACCCACGCTCCACCCCTTTATGCATTAATGAGTTTGTTGTTATAGCTTTTGTGAACATGGAGCCGTACAGAACAAAGCCCAGACACTGCCTTCATTTCGGCTCTTCCAGGTCTCTATAGAAAACCAGTGGGTGATGTCAGACAGGCTCTGTCCAGTATATATATATACAGTCTATGGATTTCACATGACATTCACTAGGCAGCGCAATCCTCTTGGGTGAGTGAGTCACAGGGTGTTGCTCGCATGTCTTTTGAACTTTGAACAGTTTGAAATTGCCGATGCAACAAAGCTCCTCACTAAGCCCTCCCAGAACCATCACGGGTGTCAGAAAGCCCTAGTCTCCACATCTCATAATGTGCGAGAGTCGTGATAGACCTTACTGAGGGGCTGATGATGGATGATACTACATTGCGAGTGAATGGAGACAAAACTAAGGATCTCCCAGCAAATTCATGTATTGGTGATGTCAGGTTTTGGTCAAGGTACAGTCATGTTAAAACATGACATCATGGCGTCAAGAAGTGATGTCATTTAATGACATCCGTAATCAGTTGGCATGTGACGTCATTTGGATGCATTTTATGGATCATCCTGTGAGATCCATAAAATGACATCCAGCAGACGTAAATGTTGCAAGACTGATTGGTTATTGATTGTCCCAGCAAACATTTCTACTTTGCTGTGACATTGTGGTGACGTCACCTTCTGGTCAACTTAACGTTTTATGGTGACATTGACATGTGGTCTTTGTATAGACTTCCATCTATGTTTTGGCCATGTCATCAAGTGACATTCTATTGTGACCATAACACAAACCTTCTCACAACCAAAAAAATAACCTTTCTATGACCATTTGATGACCAAAAAAGCTTCCACCTCATTACATTATAGTAAGTCTCTTTGGCTGCTCCCTTGTTTTTGTTGTATTTATTATCTGAGTCTGAATAATCTTTTATTTTAAAAAATGACCGGATTTTCTCGGCTACATCTCTATCATTTGAGCGCCAAAAATTTAACCCACAAGTTAGCAAAATTAGTAAAAAACAGATGTCTTTGGAAAGTTTATTTTCGAAGGGAAAAAGGCCCAGTGAAGAGACAGAAGAAGAGTCTACAATTTCCAAGAAAAAGAAAGCTTTTAACAGACAATACCAGGAGTTCTACTTGAAATATGGATTTATCGCGACAGGTGATGCCCACAGACCAAGCCCGCTCTGCATAATATGCGGCGACCGGCTCTCTAATGAGGCAATGAAGCCTTCAAAACTGCTTCGCCACTTGGAGACCAAGCACCCTGGATTAAAAGACAAGCCCCCGGAGTATTTTGAAAGAAAAAAACAGGAACACGAAGGACAGAAAAAATTACTTGCGGCCACCACATCAATAAATGCGAATGCACTGAGAGCATCATACTTGACAGTTTAACCCTAGCACTAGCCATGACCTTAACATCCCCGACATCACCCCAAATTTTGTGATACTATCATGAAATGCTGTAGATTTTCATGATAGTATCACAAACTAAAAGGTGAAATCACTTTTTGTGATCCCATCACAAACTTGGCGTGAGAGTGGGATGCCCTGAACACAAGCTGATGCCATCTGAGCCAGTAGCCTTCTATGACTATTTGCTGACACAGTTCAATGTTGTGATTTGACACTATACAAATAAGGTAAAGCTACATGAATTAACATAAACATCACAGAGAACATTACACAGAACTCAGTCAGTGGACCACTTTTGTGGCTCTCACACGACAGTATCAACATAATGTGAGCTCGCAGAGAAAATTTAAAATACAGCTTATTCAGATGAACAGGAGCTCCCGGAAACTGTCCTGATTTCTTTGATGTTTGTTTTCTCTGAGGCCACAAAGTGTGCATATAGGTACTTCAGAACACAAATAATGGCTGCAAGCAACAAACTCATGCGAAACAAATACACTGACTAATATCATACAGCTGTGCTGTGAAATCACTTCTGAATGATAATCCACTGAAATCAGGTTGGATAAAACCTGTGTGAACCACTTTGTTCTTTGTGTGTCACACTCACCCGCTGACAAATAATTAATATGTCAAGATGCCTTAAAATTTCACACAATTGCAGGCAATCTGGTAGAAGAAGAAGAAAAAGGGCCTTCACTTTCACTGAACACACAATTAAATTACACGGGAACACCACACAAAAAAACAACCCCACCCCCCAAAAAAACCCATCATGGATGTGAGGTGGGTGTGGGACAGGCAAAACCACCTCCAACTAGGCGTATAAACCCAGAAAGACCATGCAGGGTCCACGGTGGAGTTCGACTGAAGACTAACCGTAACCCTAACCCTAACCTTATTGAGTCCACGGTGGAGTCTGAAGACAGCACAGGTGTGCAGCCCATGGACCGATAGGAGTCTACAGCAGAGGCTAAGTCGGACCTCCGCGACCCTGCAGGGTCCGTGCCGATGAAGTTTTGGAGCCATACGGCCCTCCAGGCTCCATGGTGCTATCAGGGGGGCTGGAGTCGCTCGGCGAGCAGGCTGACCCATTGCATCAGACCTCAGCTGCAGGCGGATGGCCAGATGGCAACACGCAGTCCTCCTCGGCCACGGGCGCACTGCTGGTCAGCCCACTGCAATATAAAGGATAGCGATTTAGTCTCTCCCTCCTTCCCCACCTCGGAACCATGAAGAAGCTCACCGTCCCAGCCTAAGAGAGACTTCTGGACAGTCCCCTGGGAATCCTCTTCAGCTGGGGACGGATCGCCAAATGGCATCTTGGAGGCTGCTTTGGCTGCGGGCGGACTACCGGATGGCACCTGGCAATTTGCCTCAGCTGCAAGCAGATTGCTGGATGGCACTTGGAAATCCGCTCCCGCAGCGGACTGATTGCCGGATGGCCCTGGGATCTCAACACTAGCCATGGACAGATGGCCAGACGGCATCTGGGAGTCCTCCTCAGCTGCAGGTGGATGGCCAGGAGGCTCTGGGTCTCCACTCCAGCCACGGGCGGATGGCCGGACAGCACCTGGGAGTCTGTCTCAGCCCTGGGCAGATGGCTGGACAGCATTTGGAAATCTGCCTCAACATCAGGTGGATGGCTGGACAGCACTCTTGGATCTGCCTTGGTTGTGGGTGGACTGCCAGGTGGCACCCTGAGCTCCACTTCGGCTGTGAGGCAGCCGGACTCGTCCACGGATGTGAAAAATAAACCAGGGGCTAAAAGTCTTTTAAAAACACATTTTTAGTCCTTGACTTTTAACTCAAATTGAGTGGTGTGTTCTTGTGTGATTCTCCTGTCATGTCTTTAGTTTGCATTTATTGGTGTTTCATTGGGTTTTTTTAAAGCTGTTGTATAGCACTTTGTTAAACCTTGCTGCTTTATTCTATGTGCTTAATAAATAAATCTGGATTGGACTGGAAAATCTCTCCTAACCAAATTTGAGCAGCGAAAAACACGTGGGCACATTTTAAACATCAAATTGCAGATGTATAGACGGTAAGGCTGCACACCTTGTCCAAATGATGGGGATAATCCACTCGTGCACCACTTAATATGTTAATATTTAAGCAGCTGCGGTGTGCAGATGAAATAATAAACGTGATTTAGATCTGAGCTGGGAAACTGTTTGGTTCATCCCTTGTGGCGAATGAAGTGTTTGTTGTTGGCAAAGGTTTTTACTTATTTTTATTTAAATGATGAAGTCAAAGCTGCAGTTTAGTTGACACGTGGGTTTTTTGTAAGTTTTGATACCAATGAGGCTACACGTGCTTCTGAGAATTTATGTGGAAATATTTGTATATTGTATAATTGTGAATTTCTCCACTGTGATCAATAAAGTCTTGTCTTATCTTATCTTGCACACACAGTTTAAGCATACTGGTAAGCACTGAAAGCCGAGATAGACATGTCCCAACTTGTCCTCTAACACTCCGAAACGGAGGTGTTCCTTTGTCTCGCTTCATCAGCGAATCGGTCGTGACGCGCGAAGCCTCCGCGCGGCTTTCCATGACAAAATCTCTTGTTAAAAGTGAAATCTGCCGGAAAATGGCTGATGTCCAGCTCTTGTGATAACCAGAGAAAGAGCACACGACGGTCTCGTATCCACAGAGCCATCAGCTTAGAAATGATCCAGTGGTTTGTGCCGCGTCGTCGCAGCTCGCAGCGCGGCGCACCGACCGTCCTTAAAGGTGTCCTTAAACCTGTAGTTAAAGTCCTTATTCTCTGTGAAGCCTGTAAAATTTTCACTGAAAGCCAGATAAATTTTTCGAATGGTTTCTAGGTGCCAGTCTCTAACAGCTTCTGAAAAAATTCTGATGGAAAAAAAGTCCTTTTCATTCCGCCATTTCCAGACAATGAAAATCCGACGAGGGGGCGGGACCACTCCTTCCACAAGGCGTGCTCACAGGCGAATGACGTCACCGACAGGCGTGGAAAAACTCACGCATGCGCACGAGGGTTCAAGCAGTAAAAACATATGAATGAAATCCATATAGTTTTTTAAAAAAATAAAAAGGTCCGTTAATTTATGGACAGACCACGTAAATCTGTGCTTAGGAAGGGATGATAAATGGGGCCGCTGGATGATGATTTGTGCTTTTTTTGTGAAGGTGGGGGGGGGGTCATTTTCATCTTATGCAACTTTACAACATGTGCTTAAGGCAGAGTACCTTAATCATTAATAAAACTGTAAAACTGGGCAACTTGTGTTCATAAATCTGAATTTATGAATGTTGAAGTGCGTGGGAATTGTTATTATTATTCCAAAATTATTACTATTTGCTGATGTCTGTTTGCCCTCTAGGGGGCAGCATGTGTCCAATAATATGTCCAGACTTCTTGACAGATCGGGGTCTGTAAAGAGGAAAAGTTGCTGTTGCAACACCTGCAGAGTAAAGTGGAATTGTAAAATAAATACATTAATAATAATAATAAATACAAATGATTTAAAAACAATGATATAATCATAACTGGAGCAGCAGTCACCAGTGCATACCTTTGTTCACAGTCTACACTATTAAAGTGCATCAACAATAACAACAGAGACAAAGGTTGAGCAGGTTTTACTTTAAAATTTTGATCAGTTGTTGTTCTGCAACCATAAAATGGTTGCTTTAAAGAGGTGTCTCACACAAATAAATAATTTGGCTTCTCCTGTTATTACTTGGGGTCACCACAGCAGATCTGATATGAATCCACGTGATTTGGTACCTGCTTTATGCCAGATACTCTTCCTAACACAACTCCAGATGTGCACAAAGAATGCAGCACAAGTGGTCTTGAACCTCTGTTTTATCTGTCTATCTATCTATCTATAGTGGTTTAGTGGTTTTCACTGCTGGATTACATGATATTTATTTGATTAAATTCATTCCATTTTATTTATTTATTTATTTGTAATACAGGTATACAAATGAAACCGAGGATAACACATTAAAGCGTTAAACAGTTATTTCCACTGTGGTCTTCAACTGCTCTTCAGTTAGAGCAGTGGTCGTTTTTCCCACAGTACGTGAAGGCAGCATTGTATCGCCGCAGCAGCAGAGCGGCGCTCAGGTGTCTGCAGCGGCGGAACATGATTACGGCGGTATGGCGGACAGAGACAAGAGGAAACCCAGCCCTGCGCCTGGACGCAGCGTCCAGGTGAACTCCCAGTCCGGTTTCAGGTAAGAACCTGGCGAAGGAGCTGACTGAGTGAGGTCCGAGCGGCTGCCGCGCGGACCTCACTGCGGACAGTCGCAATGCGCGGCGGCGGCATGTTTTCATCTTTGGGCGTGTCTGCTGCCGCCCTCCTTGGCAACAAATCAACAAAAACAACAACAAAATACCCGCATTATAAAAGACTTCGCTGTCCCGGACAGCCGAGCACATCAGCGTTAATAATCTTGAACTATGTGGTTTTAAATATTTTAGTGTTGGAAAGTAACCAAGTACATTTACTCAAGTACTGTATTTAAGTAGAAATTTGAGGTACTTGTTCTTTACGGAAGTATTTTCTGCTACTTTATACTTATACTTCACATCTCAGAGGCAAACATTGCTTGTCTGCTACATGTATTTAAAAGGTTTCGGCACTAGTTGACCCTTCAGATGAACAGTACAGCATACAACAATAAATAAATGATAAAGGACAAATTCACAGTTCACAAGCTACCAAATAGTATATTAAGTAATATATAAAGGCAGTGGATATGGTTACAATAAGCGTACATATGTATTGGTTGGTTAAACTGAGTGACTGTGCAAGAAGAAGAGTGAGGAAAGCCACCAAGACACCCAGACAACCCAGAAGAAGTTACAGGCTTCTGTGGCTGTGATTGGAGAAATTGTGCACAGTGCATGTTTTGCATTTTGTAAGCCCCTTTTCTTTTGTTTAGCAATTAATAAAAAAACAAATGACAAGGATCTATTTGAGGCATTATATAAAACAAATAATGAATGATTTTTCATTTGTGCAATGGAAAGAACATTTCATCTTTCAGATGCACATTATTTAGGGATGTCCCAGTCCAGTTATTTTGCCCCGATCCTGATCAGTCAGTCAGTACTGAGCTCTTTCAGAGTCCCAGACTCGTATTTTCCTTGATAATAAGGGCAGACTGCAAGTATATGGGGCCCCATGTCCATATAGTGTTTTTTTTTTTCTGAGCACCAGCATCATTTTTTTCAGTTATTCTAAAAAGAATGGAGTGCGGCTGCATGCAGCAGCCTCCAAAATAAGCACAGCACCCAGCATCTTCTTCAGAGCGAACTGCTTTTTTGTGTGCCAGCTCTGAGCACCTATAAGTAGGGTTGGGAGAATAAGTGATCTCAAACTGGGATCAAGATGAACTTGATGTTAATTTTGGTGATAAGCCTCACGTAATTTTATTTGAGCTCTCAGCCTATTGGCCCTGTGTCCACCTGGCATTGTTTTCCCCGACCCTCATCTTCTTTTTCTCTGTTGCCCTAAAATGAGAACTGCCAAGTGAAAAACCACCACATCCAGCCTCGCTTTTTTTTTTTTCCAGAGAGCTTTATCTTTTCTGCACAGGTCTTTCAAGAGTGAAAATATCTTCAGAATGACATTCAATGTGTTGTTGGGGCACTCAGTTAGGAACTTTTCATACTCGGGGAAAGAGCAGAGGAAGAAAAAAAGCATAACAAAATAACACCCTCATCTGTTTTAGCAAACTGCATGTACGCTGTGTGCTTTTAAGAGAGCCATTTGTTTGTTGGAAACACTTTTAATACAACCACAGCCAACCAATCTGCAGTTTTTGTCTTGCACGTTGAAGTATGTGCATATTTTCATCTGCAAAGTGTTATTTGATTTACAGATCGTAGAAAAGAATTGGTAAAAACAAATTATTGATCAGAAATGAAAAATAAATGATTGGAACCATATATTGTGGAACTTAGGACAACAGCGAATGTAAATGTAAAGAAGTCGTCGTCTTCTTTAGGTGGAGTTTATTTGTTGTTTGCAAACCTGGTGGTACATTACAGCCACTGACTGTAGTGGCGTGCAAAACAGCAAACTGACAAAACGGAAAAGAATTAAGCACACCTATTATGACAGAGACATCCGTTATATGGAAGTGGATTGGGAATTATTCTGTGTCAGTTCATCAGATGACTTCCAACACCTCAGTTTCAAAATACATTTAGTAAAAAAATGTCACTCTATTGGGTTAAAAAAGCATATCCTGAAAATTCTGTCTCAATGAGATGATTTTCGAATTTTTGGGAGAATTTTAAATTTGTGCACATTTTTCAGATTTTTGTGCCATGAGCTGAAATGCCATGTTCAGAACCCTGGACAAAAAAAAAAAGAACCCAAAAGCAAAAAACATTTTTATTATTAGTACACCTTGAAACTTGTTATACAGACTAAAGCCACAGTCACACATAGCAAGAAAGTGGAGGAACCATTCTGACACGGCAAATATTGCCATAATCTGATGCAGTTGGGAGGAAAAGAAGCGTGGCCATCCATGGTCTGAACACATCCGGACTGCCTCGTGCACACCTGCAGGATGCAGCCCAAACACATTTCAGACAACAGTCAGATGACAGACTGGTGTCAGATCGGCACCGACGTTGGAGCTGTCACTCACTCACCCACGCAATCAAATCTCCTCTCGTCCTCACATTCCCAGCATTAATCTGACCTCTCATCAGTGTGTCTCTCACATGATGGAGTGCATGCGTGCACGTGTGTAAATGGGTGATGAGTGTGTGTCCGCTCAGCTGCATGCGTGTTCACAATGGCTGAACGAGCCGTGCGTCCCTGCATGAGTAGAACAGGTGATCAAAGCAGTGTGCGAGTGTGTGTCTGAAATGTTCACTCAGCTACGTGTATATGTGTTCTTAAATGCTGTACCACACAGTCCGCGTGCACATGTGCACACGTGAGCACAGGAGCTGTCCATCCAGAGAGCACACAAACAGGCTGACAGCTGTCAGTGATCGCCTGCTGTTAGTCCAGTGAAAAATCCCTTTAGTTGTTTGATCAGTATACACAGTACTTGCATTGCTAGATTTTATTCATCCAGCTGGACTCTGTAACTGCTGTTGAACTGTGCTGGCAGTGCGCCAAATTTCCATACGTGTGCAACTTTCAGATGCAACCAGTGGACTTTCTCTTTTTTCTTTTTTTAAACTCTTTTTTGTTGTCATTTCACTTGACACACATCTTAACACAGCTGTAGTTGGATTATCGTTGTGGGACAGCACTTCACATGGGATTTATTCATACTTGAGGTGGATTATGTATTTGTCAGTGCAGCTGGGTGAAAGGGACTTGACCAGCTGTCTGCGCTGCGCTGTGGAACACGAGGTACCGGAGGTGAGTTACATGTTTATTTATGTTGTCATGTGCTGGGCAAACATTTCCACATCATACCTGCTACAGACTTAGGAGGTGAACGTGGAATAATATGTGTGTTACAGCGGTGACAACCCATTCAGCTGTGTTGCGCCTCTGCACCGAGCCTCTGACACGTGCACAGTGCCACATACATGTTATTACATAACATTTCCTTCGCCCTCCCTGGCCGGGTTCCAGTGGAGGTGGACAAATGTGGCTCAGCATGTTGGCAGGCTTTGCTGTGAATGATCGATCTCAGAGCTCAATCAACCGCGATCAGATTGTTTCAGATGCTGTTTCGATGCCGTCAGAATATGTAAATTGCAGTTAGGTGGTCGTCAGATTACACATGGATCGTCGTCAGATAGATGTCCCATTTAGACCGTGCCCGGAGAGTTTTGAACATGTGCATCACACTCGGGGCTGTGTAGACTTCCACAGATGGCTGTTAGAATGTTTTGAACTGAAATCTGACACCTTTCGGATGTGCGCCGATTCATAAGTCTGACGCCGCTCTGTGTGGTTCCGGCTATATGTGACGGGGGTATAAGTCAAGTATGCAGATTGCAAATTTACAGTTGGAATACGTCCACAAACTCTATTAAAAGGAGCTGTAATAATTAAATTTAGGTTTTCATTCAATATGATCAAGATGATTATGTATTTTCAAGGAGAGTCTTACAAGAGAACATGCTGTTTAAGTCTGCATTTAGTATTTATTTTCTATTATCTGCTTAGTCCAGTTATTATTCCATGAAAAGTCACAGCTTTAAGCTGCTTTGTTAGGTCTGTGCACCTTTTTGAAAATGGACTAATGTTGAAAACTACCTCTCTCTTTTAAACCATTTTTTGTCATATCTCCAGGTGTATAAGTCACACAGCTCTGAAACGTGAGAGGTTTGCACTTCAAATACTTGTTAACAACCAGTTAAAATATTACAGTTGGTTTGCACATTAAATAATCACAGTATCAGTTTAAATTTAAATAGATGAGCACAGCGATCCTTTCTTAGGATTTTTTTTTAATGTGTGTATTGCAGTGTACCATTAAAAACAGCATTCATCTTTTGTACTGGGAATTGTTTGGGGGGGATGAGTGAATAACATTATCGATAACTTATCTGCATGTCATGGCTTGCATCAACCAAATTAATAATTATTTAAACACACATTGTTTATATGGTGTAAGTCGGTCATGATGACATGAGTATAGTTTTGAGCCAAGATTTGTTTGCTGTGGACATCATTGCTCAGCTTGATTTGTCATAGAAATCCTTAATTTGTTGTTGAGGATTAAAAGTTCCCTGTTCTTAGAAAGGATGTACTTGCATATTTTCATGATATTTTCTGAGGTAATATATCATTTTCTTATATGACTGCGATGCTACGCGGGCTTTGATTGGCTGATATTTTCCCATATCAGACCGATTTCCATGACAACAGTCGGCAACATGCATTTTCTTTATAAACCATGAAGCTAAAAACGCGATTAGAAAAAGCAAGTCGGACATGATAAATATCTCAACAGCATCGAAAAACACACAGATAGAAATCTTACCAGCTAACAACTGGAACGTCTGTTAGCAAGGTCTTCGTGGAGGTGAAGAAAGTGAACAAACCCAACACTGTCAGCGGCATATTCGGGTAATGCCGTTAATTTACGTGTTTATATGTCTATAACAGCCATATAATAAATGAATTATTAACTTTGCTTGCTCGGTCTGTACGGTACGGGGTTATCAGACCTCTGTTTTTTTCGCACAGACCTCGCTGTGCTCAGCCCGTACTGACACCTCAGTCTGATATTTCCCCGTGCAGACCTCTCACTCGGTTAATAATCCTATAATATCACCCAGCAAAATGTGTTATTGTGTCAAGCCTACCATTCTGTCAACATTAAAAGCAAGCGTGTGGCCGCACTTTGGATTGTATAATATCGCGGCTAAAAAGGAGCTTCATATGACCAATTTAATGTGCAAGCTTCGGTGCTTTTAACACGTCATCATCCCGAGCTGAAAGAAGTCAAACAGCTGCAGCGGTACCACCAGCAGCCGAGCAGCACCGATGCTGAGGGACTATGTAGTATAGGAACTGCTGCAATGTGCAACACAGTCTCTATAGGAGCATAGTTGGCATTGTGTCAGACCTGTTCCTGGTGGGTGTAAGAATCTACCAGGGCTGCCTCTTGTCACCAATCATGTTTGTGGTTTTTATTGACAGGAGTTGAAGGTATAGTCAGGAATTGGAGGGTGTCCAGTTTAGTGATCTCAGAATTACCTCTGTGCTTTTTGCAGATGATGTGATTCTGTTGGCTTCATCAGACAGTGACCTTCGATGTGCGTTTGGCAGGTTTGAGGCAGAGTGTGAAGTGACTGGTATAAACATCAGCACCTCTAAAACTGAGACCATGGTTCTTTGTTGGAAAGGGTGTATGAGAGTTTTTGCCCTAAGTGGAGGAGTTAGAGTATCTTTGGTATCTTGGGATCTTGTTCACGGGGTTAGGATGTGATCAGGGGTGTAAGCTGGATCATGTGATCAACAGATGGATTGGAGCTGTATCTTAGGTCCTGTGGATGCTGAACCACACTGTGATGGTCAAGAACGAGTTGAGCCAGAAGGTAAGGCTCCTGATTTACCAATCAGTTTATGCTCCTACTCTTATGTATGGTCATGAGCAGGGTAAAAACACCAATATCCAGAACGGACTCAGAGTAGAACCACTGCACCTTTGCATCAAAAAGAGCCAGGTGAGGTAGTTTGGGCATCGTTGAGAATCCTGTCTGACCATCTCCTTCGGAAAGTTTTCCAAGCACATCCAACTGAAAGGAGGCACCGAGGAAGACATGCTGGAGGGATTATATCTCCCAGCTTTCTTGGGAACTCAGGAAGAGTTGGTTGCAGGGCTGGTATGATTTAAATCAGCTGATTTAATTCATGATTTAAATCGCTGTAAAAAAAACAACATTTTTTTAAATCAGTACTGAATACTGAATTAATGGTACTTGTGCGTGCTGTATGTGCACCTTTATGTTTTACCATGTCAATAAAGATTGTAACTAATGATATTATTTATATAGTCTCATTTAGAAGAGTGAAATAAATAAAAATGAAAAAAGTCAATTTAAATGAATAAAAGTCAGTTTAAGTAAAAAAAAAATCCCAAATCATGACTTTTTAGAAAAAAAGTTGATTTTTCTCACAGCTCTGGTTGGTTGAGAATGGGGAGGTGTGGGATGAGCTGCGTAGTCAGCTGCCATCGTGACCCAGTCTCAGATATGCAGCAGAAAATGAGTGAATGCAAGTTTTAATAACTCTGTATCAAGCTTAAGCTGTTAAAATGAAAAGAAAACAAAAAACATGGCACTATTTGTTATTCTTATGATTTTTAAATTTTTTTTAGGTGTCTTTCCTTTGATTTTATACCTTGACAGATTACACCAGAGTAAAACGAAAGCTGTGATTACACCCCAGATGTGGTTGTGTCAGAAAACAACCATTAGATGAAAATGATAATTAATGTAAAGTGTAAACCAGGGGTGTGGGAGATTGACACAGGTGTGGTCAGTGCCCGAAATGGAAAATACCCAGTGACCATGAATACAGCAAGCAAGTAGGAGAAGGGCTGGAGGAAAGGAGAGAGAGTGTGACAGAAAAAATAAAAATGTAAAAGAAACATTAACTGAAGTGGAGAGGACACAAACAAAAGGCCAAAACACACACATTAATTGCAAGTGAAGATGAGGAGTGAAAGTTATCTCCTGCACCTCTCATCGCGTCAAGGGAGCATGGATCAGAGTGGAGGAGAAACCCTTTCACTGTTCCTCTGAGGGACAAGGAGTGACATGAAGAGGGAGACCATTAGGCTCTGCCAGGAGGGAAGAAACGCATCTCAGAACATCACCCCTTGTCCTGAGTATGTGCACACGGAGGGCAACATCACATTGGTCCTCATGTATCAAAGTTGCGCACTTGTGGCGTAAATTTACGGTGTAAATTTGAAGTACACCAAAGTTGCCGTGACATGTATCAAGCAGTGCGCACCTGCCCATTTCCAGCGTACGCCTGACGCGACCTTGATAATTGCGGCGGGTGAAAACAATCGTAATTATAATAAACATGCCCATAAATATTCAGACTCCGCTTCAGACACACCCTCATTTTACGACATGGAAGCCAGGAAGACGGCAAAGAAAAAGAACTCCACCAATCACGACGCGTGCCAATAGAGCGTCAGAAGCGGCCGTCGTATTAATTGTTTTGTAGTATAATCAGTAAAGTGTTACAGTGGTCCCTCGTTTATCGCGGGAGTTACGTTCTAAAAATAGTCCGTAATATGCAAAACCGCGACATAGTCAGCGTTATTTTTTTACAATTATTATAGATGTTTTAAAGCTGTAAAACCCCTGTAAAACCACTTTATACACTTTCTCAATCAGGCATTAACATTTTCTCACTTTTCTCTCGTGTGTAAAGACTCTCAAAGTTCAAACCTTAGTAGAAAAATAAGACCAAACTGTTTTCAGACCCAAACATTTGTTTGAGAAATAAAAATAGAATGTTTTCCTATAAATAATTATGATGACTTTTAGAACTAACAAATTTAATTTTAACGATCAACGTACGAGGTTGGACACATAAGAAATTATTAATAGTGATTGACCAGTATTTCACAGATCGCGCCTCTGCGTCCTGACGCCGCACCTTTTTCCACTCACACCTGGCTGCAGGTGTCTGTTTCCGAGTGACAAACACAGTTATGAGTAGTTGGTGGCGCTC
Source organism: Thalassophryne amazonica (assembly GCF_902500255.1). NCBI lineage: Eukaryota > Metazoa > Chordata > Actinopteri > Batrachoidiformes > Batrachoididae > Thalassophryne > Thalassophryne amazonica. Next base: position 144,840,958 of record NC_047104.1, on the reverse strand, counting down.
TTTTTTTCTTCTGGGTGAGAAGATTCTTATAAACAGACACACAGAACACTGTAAAAAAAAAAAAAAAAAAAAAAGGCATGGCATGCAAAATTGGACTAAAAACTCCGTGAAACGGCCAGGCCGCGAAAGGTGAACTGCGTTATAGCGAGGGACCACTGTATTCTCTTTTCACATGTCAATAATTCTTGACATGTGGATATTTGCTCACTCAATTAATAAGACACGCCTAATTTTTCAGATTTCTTTATTCTTAAGATGTATTTCTTTATTTATTTTATTGTTACAAACGAATGGAGAAAACAAAACCTGATTGCAGCACAGGCGAAGGGAATGACAACACTACAGTTGTAATTATCAATTTCATTGTCTAAAACAATCACACCACATAAAGTTAAGCTTAGCGCTGCTCTGGCTCCAGGCTCTGGAGAAAAAGGTGAGCAGCGCTTTCTTTGCGGTCAGCGCTGTGGCCACGGATCGTGCTCGATAGACCAACAATCCCGCAAAAGCGGGATTTGTATTGATTATTATGTAGTATATAATCAGGAAAGTGTTATTTATGTAACATATGCATTGATTTATATAATGGCACTGTTTATCAGGCCGATCGTCTTCATTTCTATGTGGATTCCGGTGCTGGTTCATTTTGGCGTATAATTTACACCACCTCTCGACCTGGTGTATATTTTCAGCGCAGCGTACGCCAACGACCACATTGATAAATGCCAAGTGGCGCAGCCGTTTTGGCGTACACCCCATATACGCTCAAATATCACCGTTGAGGCCCAGTGAGTGCAAGTGCACGTGCATGTTCCCCTGAAAGAATGGCTCCACACATTCCAGCCTTAGCCAACCTCGAATGATAAAAGTCCCAGATAAGGGATTTATCGACAGTATTGGCTGCAGGTTCCCAGGACTGACCACTAGGACTGTATCCATCACAGCCCACCAGGTACTCTAGGCAGGCAGCAGTGGATCACACCGTGAGCTAGATACTATTGCAGGCTTGGTGTGAGATATGTGGAACATGGGTGAACGTGCTTGGTATGCACAACGGACAGGCAGACTACCACTGAATTGATCCAGTTGGATACCGGGAAGGGGCCCATGAAATGGCAAGGCGTACAGATCAGGAGATCATGGGTCAAAAGTCAGACCCACTGGTCCACAGTGTCAGTTAGTGGCTCTTTGATAGAGCTCCAAGTTTTGCAAAAGGGCCACCCTGGCCTGCCGCCAGCCTAGGTGACCGTGACAACACTTTTCAAACAGCAGGGGTAACCACAGCCTCTTTTTCCTGGAAGTGAAAAAGCGGCGGTTGATAATCATAAACACACTGAAACACTGACATTTCAGTGGATGTGGTTGGTGAAGAATTGTGACTAAATTCTTGGCCCATTTTTGCGTGTCAGATGACACAAGATTTCGAAGAGCAGTTTCTAATTCCTGATGATGGTGCTCTGTTTGTTCGTTTCACTGTGGGTGTCAGCCAGATGATGGAGTGTTAGTGGCCTCAGTAAGGCAACAGAATTCCCTCCAGAATTTGGAACTGAACTGGAGCCCCTCTGAGGGGCACAATGTCCTGTCAGAGGCCATGTAAACAAAAAATGTGTTGAGCGAGAAGTTCTGTGGTTTCTTTGGTGTCTGGGACTTTTGGTAGTGGAATAAATTTTTCAATTACTGAGAGAATGCAAGCTGCTGAGACTGGGGCTTTCCGGTGACACAGTCGATTGATCGATCTGACGAAGAACGCTGGGGAATGGGAAACTGATGCAGGAAGGCAGCTGGAAGAGCACTAAAATATGAATATTGTCATATTCGAATGTGTGTCCTTTTTCCTTCAGAAGCAGGTGGATGGATGAGTCCTGCTCAGACAAATTGACCCTCTTGTGTTGGGCCATTTGTTTGTTGAGTGGTTGTTTGATTTCTCCAATGTAGAGCTCATTGCACTCATCGCTGCACTCAACTGAATGCATCACAGTCCTTTTTTGGGTGTGTGGTGAGCAGATTTTGAGGTAAACTATTGTCGGTCTGATGGTGTTGCTGCGTTTGAAAAGAACAGGAATATTGATCTTCTTGAAAATCCTTCTTAGTTTCTCAGAATTTGCAGCCACAAATAGAATGACAAAATAAAATTGCTGATACTCTGTTCAGAGTAACATGAATAAAACATTCATAAAATTGATTTATTCCATTTGAGTGAAATTCATCTTGATTGGGTTTTGCATTGATGATATTTGGCACAAGGGGGAGTTGTAGGAGATTATTTCATTGTATTGTTTCTCTGCTTGGCTGTGGTTCTTCTCTGTGTGAGGAACTGTTCAATACCTGTTTGGACACTTTATTCTTTGAAAAACGATCTCAAATTATTTCTTTCTTTTTTTCTTCTTCTATACAGCTTGAACTTTATGCTTTGTTTCAGTTTTACGTTTGGACGTTGGCTTCAATCAGATTCAGAAAATGTGCTGCAAAGTCAGTTTGCAAGCTGCTCAAAATTGCAGGCAGGATCAGCAGAAGACAGGTGGATTATTTATTTAAAAACAAAAATTTATTTTGAACCATTTCTCTGACATGAGGTTTCAGTAAATATTTTTCATGTGTATATGACGGTTGACAATAAGCAAAATGTGCCACATAAAATTGAGTAGAAATCTTCAAAAAGAAAAACACGAACACTGTTTGCAGTTATTCAGCTCCAGTAAGGAATAAAAATGGCAAATAGGAAACATGTTAGATGTCTGTACAGTGTTGTGACATTAACACAAAACCTCCATGAAAATGAGGATTTGAGGGAGATGATTCATGAATCATGTTAGGTTACTTTATTAATTTGAAATGAAGGCATATTTATTAACTTGGTGAGTAAAATGTATTTACATCATGATGCAGGCTGTACACATTTTAAATATAACACTATGCTATACACACACACACACACACACGTATATATAGTTATCGCTATTTACATTAATTATTAAGATCCTATTGTCTTACTATTTGTACATGTTCAATAAAGCCCATCTATCAATCAAACAATATTTATGTTTATGAGCTTTTGACAAGAGCAGAAATTAGCTTTGAGTTAGCGTGCATGCTGACATCCGCAAAATGTCTTGTAAATCAGTCTCGAGGTGTTATCAAGTTGCAAAAACAGTGTTTTCAGTTGTAGAAGTGTTTATTTCTCATTATCTTTTACATAATATATGACAAAGGCGTTATATTTACACACAAACCAGAGTTTGCAGCTAGCTACCAGCCTGTGACGTCACAATGCTAATGTCCACTAAATGTAATGTAATGTAAATCACTTCAGAGGTGTTACTAGGTTCCAAAAACAGAGTTTTCAGTTTTATATGTATTTATTTCTCGCTAGCTTTATATATGAGAAACATTATATGAACACATAAATGAGGCATTTTTAGAGAGACCTGCCACTTTAATTTAATTTAATTCAACCAGTTTGGTCCCATTGAGATCAAGATCTCTTTTGGAAGGGAGAACTGGACAATTATAACGTTTCCAATTCACCTAACTTGCTTGTCTTTAGATGTGGGAGCAAGCCGGAGCATTCAGAGGGAACCCACGCAAATACGGGGAGAACATGTAAACTCCACACAGAGAGGTCACAGGTGGGAATCGATCCCATGACCTTTTTGCTGTGAGACAACAGTGCTACCTACTATTCCACCGTGTTCCCGCCACTGACGTCACAGTGCAACTCTAGTCTGCTTGGCTGTCACCTCCGCCACTCAAAACAAAAAACAGAACAGACTGAAATAGAATGTGACTTTTTAACCTCTTAAAATAGGTCAAGCTTAGCCATCTTTGAACTTGTCCAAGCTCTGTGAATTTGAAGACTCTCACAGTAATAGGACTGGATTCATGCTGAGCACAGACGGATGCATGGATGGACGCAAAGTCTTCACAGTACCTGATGGCCATATTTGATGGCCCCAGATAAAAATGATGCAAATACAGAATATCATTCTTAAAAAAATATATTAATCTGTATGGGTAAATATTCTGAAATTATGTGTGTTCCTTGTAATCGCAAATTATATAACCAGAGGTTTGTCTGATGAGAAAATTCAGCCTTGTCTTGAATAGACATTATTACATTTTAGAGTAGATTGTGATGCCTCTCCACAAGTTTTGAAATCCACCTTTCCATTGGACAGGTAATCTTGGAGATTTACCTGTGCCATTCCATATTGAACCTGTCTGACCTTTATTCTCAAAGATAACTGTTAGTGTCATATCAATGTGTACTTTAAACTGTATCAGTACACAACTAATCTGTACCTCCGTGCTGACCCCATCAGAATGTCTTGTTTTTTAATACTCCCACTCCTTGTAGTTTCTCTGATGCAAATAACTCAAATAAAAGGTGCTCTGATAGTTCAGTAGTTTGTTTTAGTCCAAGTAGACCCCATAAGAAAAAATATTATGTAGCCCACAGTTTTTAATTAAAATGGATCAAAATAAGTGAAATTGAAGTCAACTGGATTAGTGACAACTGCATAAAATATCAGCTGAATATGCATAACAGTTGAGAACATATATCACAAAACATACCCCCCTGAGGTCTCCTTGGACCCCAGGTTAGTGGTGTAGAGATAGACAGTGCAGCACATGCCATCGCATTGAGGCACGTGCTGCATTCAGGTGCCCGAGAATTTGTCTGTACTAATTTATATCATCACAGTGAATTGCACTTTTACACACGATGTGTGCACGTCACATCATGCACGTTACACAGCTGATTCATTACCTTATAGCCTTGAAGCAAACCTATCTCTGTCATGGTTTCCCAATTGGTGAAATAGTTCAGAGAAATATATTCCAAAATGGTGTATTTTTAATGAATAATAGGCTACATTTACAATAAAGAATGCTCAGTTAAAAGAATAGTGTAATGTCTGTTGGGATATTTCCTAAGAGGCTGTGCAGTGATGACTGCTGGGTAAACTTTATACTGCCTCCATGTCAATCTATGACATAGCTAGATTTATGAAAACTAGTGACACCAAAGACCTAGCAGAAAAAAATGTCTTCCTACAGATATAATCCAACAGTAATAAAAGAAAGGACAGAAAAGAAAGAAGAGAGGAGAGTAGGGATGGGTATTGATAAGATTTTATCTATCGATACCATTATTGATTCCGCTTATCGATCCAATTCCTTATCGATACCTCTTGTGAATTTTTTTGTGTACTAAAAGTAGGCTTTGCAGGTTTTCTATGTCAAAGGGTCAAAGAGCTTTTTCTTATCATGCACCCGCTCAGTCTTCCTGCGACCATGAGGCAGTCAGAGTCCGTGGACATTTTTAAGTCAAGACTTAAAGCCTATTTTTGTTTCTCTTACTTATGAATAGTTTTTATTTTTTATCTGTTTTATTCTTTTACTTCTGTTTTTAATTATGTATTTGATTTTTATTTATTTATTTAATTAATTTTTTTATGTTGAACTGTTGTATGTGAGGCACCTTGAGACGGCTTTTGTTGTGATTTGGTGCTTTATAAGCTGATTCAATTGAAATTGAATTGAACAACAATTGAACAACATTTTGTTGAGTCGTAAAGTAAATAAATATGAAACTGGTCACTGGATCCTTTAACTTTGGACATAATAAACTCTACATGGTGGATCCTTGATCTCTGGACATAAATAGAAATAAACAAAATCTGTAGTTATTGTCAAAAGCATTTCCTTTCAGACATTCTTGGCATGAATGTCTTTCCATACATCTGAGCTGAGCTCTTACAGCTGACTGTCAGGATGAAATTCATAAAGAATGCAGGATGTCTCATTTTGGGAAGAAAAAAAAAAGTTTGTCGATTGTAGTTTCTTGTCTGTATTACAATGTTTGTAAGAGGTGTCATTTTATTCAAAGCGGCAATTCATTTTGAAGTTATTAATTCAGACTGAACTCTGTCTCGGCAGAGAGCCGCGCAACGTTTGGTGCTGTGGCAACGGAATGGAAGACAATTCTCGTTTCTTGACTGCAACAAGACAAGAGTCCCAGTTAGTGACTTTAATCCACACAAAAGTCACTCACGGTTCATATTTTAATGGCTTTGAGAGGGTTTAAGAAGCGGACTTGCCGTTTCTAAAGAGCAGCGAATCAAAGAACCATGAGCCAGTGGATCGAAGCATTGTTTCATTGGTTCACACTTCAAAGTGGTATTGCACTGCAGAAATGGTTGATTACAGAGCCGCTGCAGGGTCTGTAATCAATGAAGAGGAATGATCATTTTCCTGACAAACACCCTCAAAAACAACGGCTGTTCTGAAGGACCGATAAGGGAGTCGTTAAGCAAAAAGACTATTGATATCGGTGGATCGAATCATTTCTTAACGATACTTGAAAAGAACCAGTTCTTGATACACAACCCTAGAGGAGAGCAAAGCTGGCTAAATTACATGGTTTTGGATTTTCCAGTAGAGCCAGCAGCCCACAGGTTAGTAGTTCCGGCTGCTCTTCTTATTTCTGATTTTGCTGGTGACAGTCGCGTCAGCTGAGAGATCGTTTTACAAGTTATAAATGATCAAGAAATACCTGAGGAGCTCCATGAGGCGGGAGCGGCTAAGCTATCCTCTCCACTGGAAACTCAACAGCCCAGGAGTTGTACACCAGTTTCAAGAGAGGTCTGTGTTTTTCACGTTACGCGGTTGCTGTTTGGTCAGAAGATTTTTAAATAAAGTGTCAAAAAATCTCTCTTCTGTCTTGTCATGCTGTAGGCTTCATTTTATTATCATCTCTTCTAGCCTTAAGGTTTATCATGTCAGGGTCCACTCTTGACTTTGCAAGAAAAATTATTTTGTAGTCATTTCAGCACCACCATGAATTAGACAGCTCCTCCCCTGCTGTCTGATGTGATGATATAGGTATATATAGGAGACTGTAGTCTCATTTGGGGGCAGGCACTAAAGGGGAAAATATGACACATGTGACGTAATTTCTCTACTTCTGGGGTACCAACCACGGCATTTTCAATGGCTTTTTGGTCAAATTACATGCAAAGTGAAAATTTGAAGAAAAAGTGATGATGCGGTGGGAAAGTGGACATGTGTTTTGTTTATGATCCAGAGCTCAAACCTGTCGAGGCGGTTTTACAGGTGAGAGAATGTAGCCACTCTGGTTTGCTGTGTAGGCTAACACTTACCGACACAGCGTCTCCCACTCGCTTCATGTTTTCTCCTCCACTGGGAACCGGAAAAAAAACTTTTTGCAATTGCTTTGGTGATTGCAGTGGAAAACAAAACAGTACACAGATCATCCATGTGAAGTTATGCTGTGTACATATTAAATGGAGTTCCCCCGTAAGTGGTCAAATCCTGTGATATCACGGAGGGTTCAAATGAGACTGCGGTCTCCTATTGGCTGCAGACTGTTGTGTGGTGGCCAAGTGGTTAAGGGGTGGTGGCCAAGTGGTTAATTCACTTGGTTTCAGTGCGGAAGGGTCCCGGTTCGAATCCCACCCCTACCATATTTCTCCATGTAATGTGGAGTTGCGTCAGGAAGGGCATCTGGTGTAAAATTTGTGCCAATTCAACATGCAGATCCACCTTGGATTTGCTGTGGCGACCCCGAGTACAAAACAAGGGAGCAGCTGAAGGGACTTACTTTACTGTTTGTGTACATGCGATTCAGAGCTGGGGTGTTAAATGTAGATTCTTGACATCCTAAAAATTTCTAACCCAATAGCCCAAGTCATTTATTTGATTGTAAAATCCAACACACTGTTGGTAAAATTGATCTTGACCTCACAGTGTGGGTGGGCACATGCATGGGGGTGATTCCGCGTGTACGCCTAATAACTAATAACGTGTGTGGAGCCCATCAGTATATCTTGCACTGGGGCCCATGCTGAGGTTGCTACGCCACTGCTCCAGGTGTGCTGGTTCTGGTTAAATGTGCAGTTGTCATGTACAAATTAGGACTGGGCGATAATGTTGGAAGACATTACAATATGTAGATTTTATTTCAGTTGTTATTGACAATTTATTAGTTGTCATAATTTCAGATTATAAATCACACCTTTTAAAAATGGCTCTTGGAGAGGAAAAAAAAAACTAAACATAGATGTTCCACTGGAGTATAGGTCACACCTTTTCTGTGTTTTCAGATCTTTAATTTGAGATTTTTGTGCATTGTTGTAATTAGGGATGTCCCGATCAGGTTTTTTTGCCCTGATCCGATTCCGAGTCATCTGATTTTGAGTACCTGCCGATACTTTAAAAAACTGAATGAACAATGAACAAATGCTAAATGTATAATATTTTCATTTTAATCACTTTATTTTATTATTTATCTCCTTGAGGTAGCTTGAACGATCAAATAATCTACCAGATTTAAAAAATGTACAAATTTCCATGTTATTTTATTTGTCTAAAAATAAATGTCCAAGGTTCCTTATGTTAAACAAGAAATGATCTGATCTGAAATAACAGGTGGTTGTAATTTACAGATGAAAGGTTTCTAAAGAACCATCTGTTGATTTAGCTAATTTAATTACGTGTTCTAAACTTTTTTTAAACACTAATCAGAAATTTTGAGGTAACAAACAACAACAAAAAACATTTCCAAGGATTTTTTTCTTCAGAAAACTGCTCTATAAATGAGCAGTCCGTGACACATTTCTGTTTTGTACAGATCAGTGGTTTCTGCCACTAGTCTTACGTGTTTTGGCCCGACTCAGCGTTCCTATTGGACAGCGCAAAGCCACATCACAGCTCAGAGCGTCAAAAGTTGGATTGGGTTGAAACTTATGTTTTTTTCTTTTGTTCAATTAAAAAAAATGATTGGGTTGAACTTTGACCGCGTCAGCCTGCCAACAAGCGGCAATGCGTGCTCCCATCATAAGCGTCGCTTTAGCTCAGCTTTTGACGTGATGCTTCTGACGCCTCTAAAAAGCAACACGCCTCTTTGAAAATAATGCTTTTTAGACCAATTCTTGACGCCTCTGATGCTTCCGACGAGTGAAAGGCCCATTCATCTGCAATAATGAGCTTGAAATAGCGCTGATCAAAATAATAAGGATAAAATCTATATCGGATTCCTGATCGGGATGCAATGTCCAATTTCGATCAAGTCTGAAACCACTTGATCGGGCTCGATTTCCGATCACGTGATCGGATCGGACATCCCTAGTTGTAATATACTTTTTATCATTGGTATTTATTGCAGTATTTTTTCAACATAAATGTAACTCCAGACTGGTCCACATGCACACCGGGTTTTATTTTATTTTTAAACAATGATTTTTCACCTCATGCCTGGTTCACACACAAGATAATTATGCTGATATCTGACCTGATGTTCCACTTTTGACAATCTTAAGGAAGCCTCGATTATCATTATGGCTCTAAAGATAACCTTATCAGATATTCCTGCTGCGTGTGGTGTGTTAAGGGTGCACTAGTCTGCTCGGACGAACAGTGGGACTGCTCAGACCTCAAATTATGAATATTCAACATGTTGGATTGTCTTGACCCGATATCCCAGTGTGTGGGGTGTGCCACGAGCACAAACTGTTGAATGTGACGTGTAGCCAATCACAAAGCGAGGTGATGGAAGCACATAGGAAAATCCAAAATTGTTTACTTCAAAGTCAAGTTTGAGCTTGAGTGGTTTTGCGAGATTTCCCGTTTGATCGGGGAGTGTTTGTGAGTGAAATGTGTTGGTGTGTGGTGTGTTGTCTTGACAATGTGGCTGCACACTACACAGTGTGTGACCAAAACTGTAATATCTGTGTTTTTTTTTAATCGCCACGTGTGGGGTCTTTCAGGTACTTAAAATCTACTGAGAGTTTTAAAATCTTGCCATGTCAACCAGACATTAGTTCCCTAAATAAATCCAATCTGTACAAACACTCTGTGGGAAAAAAAAAAAAAAATCTCCATTCACATGAAAAGCAACAGGTGGCTGAGGCGCATAAGGAGTGGACCAAGACCACGTTGTCCTAAATCCTAACCTTAACCCTTCACATATCAGAGCCTCTGCAAATGAACAAACAAACAAAAAACTCTGACTTGTGTGAGCCCTCTTGGCTGTGTGTGTGTGTGTGGGTGTGTGTGTGTGTGGGTTGGGGGGGGGGGGGGGGGCTGATGCCAGATGATGATGTGGGTCTAGCCCAACTTGCAAACAAAATGGATTTAACTTGTGCAATGCACTTGGGTGTGATCTAGAGCATGACACGGGAGTGGATTTTCACTCCTGTCCCAATCCTGGACTGGAGTAAAAAAATAAATCCCATCCCGCTCCCACTCAAAATCAGTCCCGCTCCCATCCCACTCCTGTATGTCTCGCGCCGCAATGACCAATCAGGGACTGAATATGTAGTGACGTGGAGATGTCTGGAGTTTGACTGAAGATGTGAACATGTCCTGTATCTGGTAGCAGCCTGTGAGCAGGACTTATGTCTCTTTTGTCCTTTATTTCACAATTATGACAGAGTTTTTGGGGCGAGCAGCAGCACCACAGCAAGCAGCGGAGTTTCTTTCTCTTTTTATTTTACGTGCGCGTGCGAGCGAATCGTCTGTGGAGAATATTTTATTAATTAACTACACAGATGTATAATAAAACAAATGGTAACTGGTTTCTAAGCACAATTATGACAGAGTTTTTTGGTGGAAGAGCGAGCAGCAGCAAGCAGCGGAGTTTATTATTTATTTATTTATTTTTATTGTTTACATGTGCGCGTGAACGGGACAGTTGGTCCTCAAGTTGGGTCCTGCAGAGGCGGAAGGACCGCTGAAAGCAGCCGTCATCCAGACTCAGCTCCTGGAGCAAATAATGATACTCTCTGTATTGGGAGCTTTCCACAACAACTCGCTACGTGTGATCAAGGTCCGTCATGTTAACTTGACTGACAACTGGAGCCGGCGAGTGTAATGGAAGCTCCTCCTATTTGATGATGCACCGGGGGCGAATTTTCGCAGCAAAAGCAGAGCGACACACTGGGCGAAGGAGGCGTGTCCGTCGCCACGCGACCCCTGCGAATTTGTTGCGTCTGATCGCGCCCGGTGTGAATGTGTTTTGGTTGTTTTAAATAGATGAAAATCATCATCTATTTTTGGCATTCCCGCACCTGCCCGCTCCCGTTCATTTTTATTCCCGTCCCATCCCAATCACGGGATTCCCGCAGGAATCACGTGACGCACGGGAATTCTCGAAAAATGTCATCTTCTAGTGTGATCCAAACTGCATAGAGTGAGTTCAACCAAAATGAACAATGCCATTGCTGCCTATTTTACTGTGGGGGGAAAAAAGCTTTTATATGATAAAACCTCTTTTCGGCATCACAGTGCTTCGTGGAAATAACTGTCAGGGTGTGTCTGAGTGTGTTCCACACCATGTCGTCCTCGGCGGAATCACCCCTCCTGTTATGTTTATTTGTCAGGAACAGCAATGGTGTTCCCGGGTCAGATGGACCCAGTGCATGTTTAATTATCCAAACGATGTCTGAAGCCAAAAAAATCCTAACAACCAGTGTGAATATTTCATTACTAACTCCATTACTAACTATTCTATCAGTATTGAGTGCAGTGGTGTTCCTTACCTCTAACAGGTAATGGTTCAATTAGGATAATTCACTCGTTTTTCATAAAAAAAAAAATAAAAAAGATGTTCAAACTTTTTTAATGTTTCACCACTTAATTACTTTTGAAAGACCAACATATAAAACACAATAGTTTTACATAACATTGAAACCTAACATTTAAATTTTGTTTTACATACATGCACAGTTTGTGAACCAGAAAATAACAAAATCGCAATACAACAATCAAGCAGTCGCAATATGAACGTGTGTGTGTGTGTTTGTGTTTGTGTACATCTACACAGCACACGAGTGACATGTCATCACACTGTGCTTTGGGCAAATGAATTTTCCACATTTTGCACAGGTCATGGTTGTCTTGAGATCGTCAGATGGCCTGCAGACCTGCACCTCTTTCTCTTCCTTTTACCAACTAAAATGTTTAATCAGTATTTCTTAATATTACTGAGTGTCCTGGTGTTCCTCCTACAATTCTGCATTAAGTGAAATTGAGGTGCTATATATAAAATATATTTACCATATTTAATATATGCAAAGTAAGAATAAGTTGCACCAGAGTATAAATCGAGTATAAACCCATTAAATAAATGATCCTTGAAAAGGAAAAACCCACATACGAGGGCTGTCCGTAAAGTATAGGTCCTTATTATTTTTTTCTAAAACTATATGGATTTCATTCATATGTTTTTACGTCAGACATGCTTGAACCCTCGTGCGCATGTGTGAGTTTTTCCATGCCTGTCGGTGACGTCATTCGCCTGTGAGCACTCCTTGTGGGAGGAGTCGTCCAGCCCCTCGTCGGAATTCCTTTGTCTGAGAAGTTGCTGAGAGACTGGCGCTTTGTTTGATCAAAATTTTTTCTAAACCTGTGAGACACATCGAAGTGGACATGGTTCAAAAAATTAAGCTGGTCTTCAGTGAAAATTTTAACAGCTGATGAGAGATTTTGAGGTGATTCTGTCGCTTTAAGGACTTTTCACAGTGCGAGACGTCGCGCAGCGCTCTCAGGCGGCATCATCAGCCTGTTTCAAGCTTAAAACCTCCACATTTCAGGCTTTATTGATCCAGGACGTCGTGAGAGAACAGAGAAGTTTCAGAAGAAGTCGGTTTCAGCATTTTATCCGGATATTCCACTGTTAAAGGAGATTTTTTTAATGAAAGACGTGCAGGCGGATTGCAGCGTCGGCTCGCAGCCGCCGCGACGCTCCGCCACAGGAAAAACACCTCTGTTGGAAGCCTTGAGGACAAGTTGGAACATCTCCAGCTGATAAACAATTTCTCATATACTCACTCCACTGAAAGCCATCAAAAGCCGCCTGGATTTTACAAATGGTTATCAACACGGAGGTGTTTTTCCTGTGCCGCCGCGTCAGCTGCGTCCCGACGCGCGGACCCGTCCGCACGTCTTTCATTAAAAAAATCTCCTTTAACAGTGGAATATCCGGATAAAATGCTGAAACCGACTTCTTCTGAAACTTCTCTGTTCTCCCACGACGTCCTGGATCAATAGAGCCTGAAATGTGGAGGTTTTAAGCTTGAAACAGGCTGATGACGCTGCCTGAGAGCGCAACGCGACGTCTCGCACCGTGAAAAGTCCTTAAAGCGACAGAATCACCTCAAAATCTCTCATCAGCTGTTAAAATTTTCACTGAAAACCAGCTTAATTTTTCGAACCATGTCCACTTCGATGTGTCTCACAGGTTTAGAAAAAATTTTGATCAAACAAAGCGCCAGTCTCTCAGCAACTTCTCAGACAAAGGAATTCCGACAAGGGGCTGGACGACTCCTCCCACAAGGAGTGCTCACAGGCGAATGACGTCACCGACAGGCATGGAAAAACTCACGCATGCGCACGAGGGTGCAAGCATGTCTGACGTAAAAACATATGAATGAAATCCATATAGTTTTTGAAAAAAATAAAAAGGACCTATACTTTACGGACAGCCCTCGTACAATAAATTGTACTGGCATATAAGTCGCACGTTTTTTCTAGGTTATCAGCTATTTAACTTTGGATTTTTGTGCATTTTGCAGTATACGTTTTATTATTGGTATTCTGGGGAGATGATTGTCAAGTGGTTAAAGGGGTGGGCTTGTGACTAGTTCAGATTCATTCCTACCAGAACAGAAAGTCACTATTCGTTAAGTTGCTCCTGGTGTGTACTGATCTCATCTGCAAGAGACATTATGGAAGAGTTTCACAGACCAAGATTTCAAACTTATTCCCTCACTTGAGCCCTGAAAACACACACACACACAAAAAAACCTCTAGTACTGTTAAATGAGACAAATGCAGAAATAGAGCATCTTGCAGTTCCTGGAATGGCTGCTGGAGACTGCAAATGACTCTAAATGGTATTCACTTCTCATACAAGCCAATATTAAATAGAAATAAAATTAGATGAAATAAATGTTTTCAGCATAATACAAAAAAGTGTGTGTAGAACAGTGATTAATTTTTTTTTTTCTTCAGAGCCCTGCCAGTAGTGGCTATTAACTGTTGTGGACCTTTTCTGAGCATTTTATTTTAAATGTCTGAGATTATTTGGCTTGCTGTGCATATGGTACTAACAAACTAAGAAGTCTGTGCTCCAGTATTTCCATCAAGTGAAATTTTCTTGTTTAATTTATATTTTGTACAAACTGGAAAAATGATATGACCTTTCTACCCATTATTGTCACTGTTTTGGCAAAAAATGGATATGTTGACCTGTTATGCTATATTTGACTTTTGCGTAACTGATATTCATATATTTTGATTTTATTTAGAAGTAATTATAAGAAAACTTTGTAAATGAAATTTCTAGTACACTGTGCCCAGTTCCAGCTCCATCTTCAGCCAGTTTAGGTTTGATGACTACCCAGGTAACAGGCAGGATGGCGGCTTAGTGGTTAGCATTGTTGCCTCACAGCAAGAAGGTCATGGGATCAGTTCCCACCTGTGGCCTTTCTGTGTGGAGTTTGCATGTTCTTTCCGTGTTTTTGTGGGTTCCCTCTGGGTTACAGCTACATCCAAAGAAAAACAGGTTAGGTGGATTGAAAACTTGTGTCCGTAAGTGCGGGTGTGAATGTGTTTGTTTGTCTGTTTGTGGCCCTGTGATGATTTTCACGATATATGGAAATTGCCATTTTGCTCACTTGAGCCCTGAAAAGCCAAAGAATTCCCCATTGCTGTCCATTTTTGTATGCCGTTTTTCTGTGGTTATTAGGTTTTGGAAAAGGAATGTTCTGGGAACGTTCCCATAATGTTCTTGGAATGTTATCCAAGAACACTTCTTGACTGCCTCTACTGGTGGTTGGCTCTCACTGCGGTATTGTATCACTTCCTGTTCCGGACCACAGCGGTGTTTTGCTGTATGTGTTAGCTGTTTAATCTGCACAGTTAGATTGATCTAGTTAACTAGATAACGATTTGTTTCACATTGTAATCTTCACGTGCCTTAACTAAAGCACTCCCTCTGCTGAATCACCTCTAAATTATTTACACATTATTCACTTTGTGTGTTTTTAGGAATCCGCTAGCTTAGCGCAGCTACTAGCGCTTAGCCGATTTAGCATGGCTTCTCCTGTCTCTCCCGCACTTCTCTGCTCTGGGTGTGAAATCTTTAGTTATTCCTCGGCCTCCTTTAGCAGTAACGGTACTTGTAATAAGTGTAGATTATTCGTAGCTTTGGAGGCCAGGCTGGGCGAATTGGAGACTCGGCTCCGCACCTTGGAAAATCTGACAGCTAGCCAGGCCCCTGTAGTTGATGCAGACCAAGGTAGCTTAGCCGCCGTTAGTTCCCCTCCAGCAGATCCCAAGCAGCCGGGAAAGCAGGCCGACTGGGTGACTGTGAGGAGGACGCGTAGTTCTAAACAGAAGCCCCGTGTACACCACGAACCCGTTGAAATCTCTAACCGTTTTTCCCACTCGGCGACACACCCGCCGAGGAACAAACTCTGGTTATTGGCAACTCTGTTTTGAGAAATGTGAAGTTAGCGACACCAGCAACCATAGTCATTTGTCTTCCGGGGGCCAGAGCAGGTGACATCGAAGGAAATTTGAAACTGCTGGCTAAGGCTAAGCGTAAATTTGGTAAGATTGTAATTCACGTCGGCAGTAATGACACCCGGTTACGCCAATCGGAGGTCACTAAAATTAACATTGAATCGGTGTGTAACTTTGCAAAAACAATGTCGGACTCTGTAGTTTTCTCTGGGCCCCTCCCCAATCGGACCGGGAGTGACATGTTTAGCCGCATGTTCTCCTTGAATTGCTGGCTGTCTGAGTGGTGTCCAAAAAATGAGGTGGGCTTCATAGATAATTGGCAAAGCTTCTGGGGAAAACCTGGTCTTGTTAGGAGAGACAGCATCCATCCCACTTTGGATGGAGCAGCTCTCATCTCTAGAAATCTGGCCAGTTTTATTAAATCCTCCAAACCGTGACTACCCAGGGTTGGAACCAGGAAGCAGAGTTGTAGTCTTACACACCTCTCTGCAGCTTCTCTCCCCCTGCCATCCCCTCATTATGCCATCCCCGTAGAGACGGTGCCTGCTCCCAGACCACCAACAACCAGTAAAAATCTATTTAAGCATAAAAATTCAAAAAGAAAAAATAATATAGCACCTTCAACTGCACCACAGACTAAAACAGTTAAATGTGGTCTATTAAACATTAGGTCTCTCTCTTCTAAGTCCCTGTTAGTAAATGATATAATAATTGATCAACATATTGATTTATTCTGCCTTACAGAAACCTGGTTACAGCAGTATGAATATGTTAGTTTAAATGAGTCAACACCCCCGAGTCACACTAACTGCCAGAATGCTCGTAGCACGGGCCGAGGCGGAGGATTAGCAGCAACCTTGCACTCCAGCTTATTAATTAATCAAAAACCCAGACAGAGCTTTAATTCATTTGAAAGCTTGACTCTTAGTCTTGTCCATCCAAATTGGAAGTCCCAAAAACCAGTTTTATTTGTTATTATCTATCGTCCACCTGGTCGTTACTGTGAGTTTCTCTGTGAATTTTCAGACCTTTTGTCTGACTTGACTTAGTGCTTAGCTCAGATAAGTAATTATAGTGGGTGATTTTAACATCCACACACATGCTGAGAATGACAGTCTCAACACTGCATTTATTCTATTGTTAGACTCGATTGGCTTTGCTCAAAATGTAAATGAGTCCACCCACCACTTTAATCATACCTTAGATCTTGTTCTGATTTATGGTATGGAAATTGAAGATTTAACAGTATTCCCTGAAAACCCCCTTCTGTCTGATCATTTCTTAATAACATTTACATTTACTCTAATGGACTACCCAGCAGTGGGGAATAAGTTTCATTACACTAGAAGTCTTTCAGAAAGCGCTGTAACTAGGTTTAAGGATATGATTCCTTCTTTATGTTCTCCAATGCCATATACCAACACAGGGCAGAGTAGCTACCTGCCGTTCCTCTCCAGTCATATACAGTGCATTCAGAAAGTCTTCACAGCGCTTCACTTTTCCCACTTTTCACATTTCCCATTCCCAGCATTTTGTTATGTTACAGACTAATTCCAAAATGGAGGAAATTAATTTTTTCCCCTCAAAATTCAACACACAATACCCCATAATGACAATTAGAAAAACTTTTTTTTTTTTAGATTTTTGTAAATTTGTAATGTGGAGTTGCGTCAGGAAGGGCATCCGGCGTAAAACTTGTGCCAATTCAACATGCAGATCCACCTTGGATTTGCTGTGGCGACCCCAAGTGTAAACAAGGGAGCAGCCGAAGGGACTTACTATTAAAAGTAAAAAATGAAGAAATCACATGTACATAAGTATTCACAGCCTTTGCCATGAAGCTCAAAATTAAGCTCGGGTGCATCGTGTTTCCACTGTTCATTCTTGCGACATTACTACAGCTTAATTGGAGTCCTCCTGGGGTCAATTCAGTTGATTGGACATGATTTGGAAAGACACACACACCTGTCTACATATAAGGTCCCTCAGTTGACAGTGCATGTCAGAGCACAAACCAAGCATGAAGACAAAGGAATTGTCTGTAGACATCCAAGACAGGATTGTCTCGAGGCACGTATCCGGGGAAGCTTACAGAAATATTTCTGCTGCTTTGAAATTCCCACTGAGCACAGGGGCCTCCATCATCTATATATGGAAGGAGTTTGGCTCTGCCAGGGCTCTTCCTAGGGCTGGCTGCCCATCTAAACTGAGCCATTGGGTGAGAAGGTCCTTAGTCAGGGAGGTGACCAAGAACCCGAATGTCACTCTGTCACAGCTCCAGAATTCTTCTGTGGAGAGAGGAAAACCTTCCAGAAGGACAACCATCTTTACAGCAATCCACCAATCAGGCCTGTGTTGTAGAGTGGCCAGACGGAAGCCACTCCTTAGTAAAAGGAACATGGCAGCCCACCTGGAGTTTGCCAAAAGGCACCTTGAGAAACAACATTCTCTGGTCTGATGACACAAAGATTGAACTCTTTGGTGAGAATGTCAGGCATCATGTTTGGAGGAAATGAGGCACAGCTCATATGCCATCCCTACAATGAAGCACAGTGGTGGCAGCATCATGCTGTGGGGATGTTTTGCAGTGGCAGGAACTGGGAGACTAACATTAACATGGTGATTTTGTGTCTTGTGTCCTTGAACGATATGTTACAAAATAACAAGCAACATGTCCTTTACACCTCTGACACACTCCAGCATGAATTGCATGAATGCCATACGAATTGACCTTCGAACGACATTCGTACAATTCGTGCTGCATTAGAACTGCATTGTGGATACATGAACATTTCCAAGACACTGAATGTCTTGAACTTTCTTTACATCAGTTATGAAGAAATACAAACAGTATGGCACTCTATGGTAATTCTGTGTGGAGTAGGCAGTTCTGAAAAACTAAGTGACTGTGCAAGAAGGAGAAGAGTGAGGAAAGCCACCAAGACACCCAGACAACCCAGAAGAAGTTACAACCTTCTGTGGCTGTGACTGGAGAACTTGTGGATAGTGCATGTTTTGCATTTTGTATCTCCAGTTATACAGCTTCATGATGAAGTGGTACAGACGAGGGTTTTCTTTCACCAAAACATTAAATCTAGGATTGCATCTCAGATGTACCTGCTGGCAAATTGTAGCTGAACTTTCAGGTCTTATTTTTTTTTTAAATCCTCCTCTAATATCTTTAAGTCCTCCTTCTTTATGTTCTCTAATGCCATATACCAACACAGTGCAGAGTAGCTCCCTAAACTCTGTAAGTGAGATAGAGTATCTCGTCAATAGTTTTACATCCTCATTGAAGACAACTTTGGATGCTGTAGCTCCTCTGAAAAAGACAGCTTTAAATCAGAAGTGCCTGACTCCGTGGTATAACTCACAAACTCGCAGCTTAAGCAGATAACCCGTACGTTGGAGAGGAAATGGCGTCTCACTAATTTAGAAGATCTTCACTTAGCCTGGAAAAAGAGTCTGTTGCTCTATAAAAAAAGCCCTCCGTAAAGCTAGGACATCTTACTACTCATCACTAATTGAGGAAAATAAGAACAATCCCAGGTTTCTTTTCAGCACTGTAGCCAGGCTGACAAAGAGTCAGAGCTCTATTGAGCCAAGTATTCCTTTAACTTTAACTAGTAATGACTTAATGACTTTCTTTGCTAATAAAATTTTAACTATTAGAGAAAAAATTACTCATAACCATCCCAAAGACGTATCGTTATCTTTGGCTGCTTTCAGTGATGCCGGTATTTGGTTAGACTCTTTCTCTCCGATTGTTCTGTCTGAGTTATTTTCATTAGTTACTTCCTCCAAACCATCAACATGTCTATTAGACCCCATTCCTACCAGGCTGCTCAAGGAAGCCCTACCATTAATTAATGCTTCGATCTTAAATATGATCAATCTATCTTTATTAGTTGGCTATGTACCACAGGCTTTTAAGGTGGCAGTAATTAAACCATTACTTAAAAAGCCATCACTTGACCCAGCTATCTTAGCTAATTATAGGCCAATCTCCAACCTTCCTTTTCTCTCAAAAATTCTTGAAAGGGTAGTTAAAACAGCTAACTGATTATCTGCAGAGGATTGGTCTATTTGAAGAGTTTCAGTCAGCTTTTAGAATTAATTTATCTATTCTCAATTATTATATCATTTACCAACAGGGACTTAGAAGAGAGAGACCTAATGTTTAATAGACAATATTTAACTGTTTTAGTCTGTGGTGCAGTTGAAGGTGCTATATTATTTTTTCTTTTTGAATTTTTATGCTTAAATAGATTTTTACTGGTTATTGGTGGTCTGGGAGCAGGCACCGTCTCTACGGGATGGGGTAATGAGGGGATGGCAGGGGGAGAGAAGCTGCAGAGAGGTGTGTAAGACTACAACTCTGCTTCCTGGTCCCAACCCTGGATAGTCACGGTTTGGAGGATTTAAGAAAATTGGCCAGATTTCTAGAAATGAGAGCTGCTCCATCCAAAGTGGGATGGATGCCGTCTCTCCTAACAAGACCAGGTTTTCCCCAGAAGCTTTGCCAATTATCTATGAAGCCCACCTCATTTTTTGGACACCACTCAGACAGCCAGCAATTCAAGGAGAACATGCGGCTAAACATGTCACTCCCGGTCCGATTGGGGAGGGGCCCAGAGAAAACTACAGAGTCCGACATTGTTTTTGCAAAGTTACACACCGATTCAATGTTAATTTTAGTGACCTCCGATTGGCGTAACCGGGTGTCATTACTGCCGACGTGAATTACAATCCATGCGGCTAAACATGTCACTCCCGGTCCGATTGGGGAGGGGCCCAGAGAAAACTATAGAGTCCGACATTGTTTTTGCAAAGTTACACACCGATTCAATGTTAATTTTAGTGACCTCCGATTGGCGTAACCGGGTGTCATTACTGCCGACGTGAATTACAATCTTACCAAATTTACGCTTAGCCTTAGCCAGCAGTTTCAAATTTCCTTCAATGTCGCCTGCTCTGGCCCCCGGAAGACAATTGACTATGGTTGCTGGTGTCGCTAACTTCACATTTCTCAAAACAGAGTCGCCAATAACCAGAGTTTGATCCTCGGCGGGTGTGTCGCCGAGTGGGGAAAAACGGTTAGAAATGTGAACGGGTTGGCGGTGTACACGGGGCTTCTGTTTAGAACTACGCTTCCTCCTCACAGTCACCCAGTCAGCCTGCTTTCCCGGCTGCACGGGATCTGCCAGAGGGGAACTAACGGCGGCTAAGCTACCTTGGTCCGCACCGACTACGGGGGCCTGGCTAGCTGTAAAATTTTCCACGGTGCGGAGCCGAGTCTCCAATTCGCCCAGCCTGGCCTCCAAAGCTACGAATAAGCTACACTTATTACAAGTACCGTTACTGCTAAAGGAGGCCGAGGAATAACTAAACATTTCACACCCAGAGCAGAAAAGTGCGGGAGAGACAGGAGAAGCCGCCATGCTAAATCGGCTAAGAGCTAGTAGCTGCGCTAAGCTAGCGGATTCCTAAAAACACACAAAGTGAATAATGTGTAAATAATTTAGAGGTGATAATAGAGGTAGTTAAGGCACGTGAAGATTACACTGGGAAACAAATCGTTATCTAGATAACTAGATCAATCTAACTGCGCAGATTAAACAGCTAACAGATACAGCAAAACACCGCTGTGCTCCGGAACAGGAAGTGATACAATACCGCAGTGAGAGCCAACCCACCAGTAGAGGCCTATATATACACACACACACATATATATATATATATATATATATATATATATATATATATATATATATATATCAATCAATCAATCAATCAATCAATTTTTTATATAGCGCCAAATCACAACAAACAGTTGACCCAAGGCGCTTTATATTGTAAGGCAAGGCCATACAATAATTATGTAAAATCCCAACGGTCAAAACGACCCCCTGTGAGCAAGCACTTGGCTACAGTGGGAAGGAAAAGCTCCCTTTTAACAGGAAGAAACCTCCAGCCGAACCAGGCTCAGGGAGGGGCAGTCTTCTGCTGGGACT
>NC_047104.1:140933770-141038770 GCF_902500255.1 Thalassophryne amazonica | reverse complement strand
TCTACATGCAATGTGAAACTTTGAAGATTTTTAATGTGAACCACCAACCAACCAATTTCAGCCCTACAGCTACATTAATGCCAATAAATATTGCAATTCACCTTGCATATAGGTTCACATACATCTTTACCACTCCAGAAATGGTACAGCAATGGTGCAATACTCCAAACTGCTGTTTGGTGCATAAGCATAAACAACAATCAGACTTTTGATTTCATTTTGGATTTTTACATTGTTTGTTTGTTCACTTTAGACTGTTGAAGGATTTTGGATTTACACTTTGTTTGTTCACTTTGCCTGTTTGAGGATTTTGGATTTGGGGTACCTGGAACTATTGTTCACGCTTGCATAATCATTATCACCTGGAGAAATAAACGCCTGGGCCCGCATGCACAATGCAGCCTAAGGCTAAAAATAGCACCTAGTCATGTTATTCTAAGAAAACTCTTAGAACTTCTCAAATTTTTAGACATTTCTTAGAATTTTCCCTTGGTAAGATGAAAGTTGTCTACAAAGCACCTTAGGACTTAGGAGAGCTCCTAAGTTGCCAAACTGGTCAGAGTAGTGAGGAGGACTTTTAAGAAGCCTAAGAGTGTCTTAAGCAAACAAGCTGGTGGAAAAGTCAAGTGCCTTTATTGTCATTGTTCACACATTGACAAAATATCTATTTTTTTGGCCCTGTAAATATTACTTTGATTTCATAATTACAACCCCAATTCCAGTAAAGTTGGGACGTTGTGTAAAATGTAAATAAAAACAGAATACAGTGATTTGCAAATCCTCTTCAACCTATATTCAATTGAATACACCACAAAGACAAGATATTTAATGTTCAGACTGATAAACTTTATTGTTTTTGTGCAAATATTTGCTCATTTTGAAATGAATGCCTGCAACACATTTCAAAAACCTGGGACAGTGGTATGTTTACCACTGTGTTACATCACCTTTCCTTCTAACAACACTCAATAAGCGTTTGGGAACTGAGGACACTAATTGTTGATGCTTTGTAGGTGGAATTCTTTCCCATTCTTGCTTGATGTACGACTTCAGTTGTTCAACAGTCCGGGGTCTCCGTTGTCGTATTTTGTGCTTCATAATGTGCCACACATTTTGGTCTGGACTGCAGGCAGGCCAATCTAGTACCTGCACTCTTTTACTACAAAGCCACGGTGTTGTATCACGTGCAGAATGTGGCTTGGCATCGTCTTGCTGAAATAAGCAGGGATGTCCCTGAAAAAGACGTTGCTTGGATGGCAGCATGTGTTGCTCCAAAACCTGGATGTACCTTTCAGCATTGATGGTGCCATCACAGATGTGTAAGTTTCCCATGTCATGGGCACTAACACACCTGCATACCATCACAGGTGCTGGCTTTTTAACTTTGCGCAATCTGGATGGTCTTCTTCCTCTTTTGTCCGGCAGACACGGCGTCCATGATTTCTAAAAGCAATTTGAAATGTGGAGTCATCAGAACACAGCACACTTTTCCACTTTGCGTCTGTCCATTTCAAATGAGCTCGGGCCCAGAGAAGGCGGTGGCGTTTCTGGATGTTGTTAATGTTTGGCTTTCACTTTGCATGGTAGAGTTTTAATTTGCACTTGTAGATGTAGCGAGAAACTGTGTTAACTGAGAATGGTTTTCTGAAGTGCTCCTGAGACCAGTAAGACGCAGTAAGATCATTTACACAATGATGTCAGTTTTTAATGCTTTGCCGCCTGAGGGATCGAAGGTCACGGGCACTCAATGTTGGTTTTTGGCCTTGCTGCTTATGTGTAGAAAGTTTTCCAGATTCTCTGACTCTTCTGATTATATTATAAACTGTAGATGATGGAATCCCCAAATTCCTTGCAATTGAATTAATTTAATTTAATTAGCTTATAATGCGCCAAATCACAGCAAAAGCCGTCTCAAGGCGCCTTACATAAAACAAGTCAACATAAAATTGAATAAATAATTAAAAATGAATAAAAAATGTAAATACATAAATAAAAACAGAAGTAAAAGAATAAAACAAATAAAAATAAAAACTATCCATAAGAAAGAGAATAAAAATAGGTTTTGAGTCTTGACTTAAAAATGTCCACAGACTCAGACTGCCTCACGGTCGCAGGAAGACTGTTCCACAGGGTGGGTGCACGATACGAAAAGGCTTTTTGACCTGCTGACATCTTCTTCACCCTGGGAACACAG
This sequence comes from Thalassophryne amazonica, assembly GCF_902500255.1. NCBI lineage: Eukaryota > Metazoa > Chordata > Actinopteri > Batrachoidiformes > Batrachoididae > Thalassophryne > Thalassophryne amazonica. The sequence goes on along the minus strand of NC_047104.1, from coordinate 141,036,576 downwards.
AGAAGTCCCGCATCCTGCGACCGCAAAGCCCGGGCTGGCACGTAGAGTTCCACCAGATCAGCCAGATAAGATGGCACCAGTCTCAACATTGAATGTTGAGAAACATTGTTCTTAAACTGTTGGACTATGTTTTCACACAGTTGTTCAGAATGTGGTGATCCTCACCCCATCTTTGATTGTGAACAGCTGAGCCTTTTATACCCAATCATGACACTCACCTGTTTCCAATTAGGTGTTCTTTGAGCATTCATCAACTTTCCCAGCATTTTGTTGTCTTTGTGGTGTATTCAATTGAATATAGGTTGAAGAGGATTTGCAGATCATTGTATTCTGTTTTTATTTACATTTTACAGAACGTCCCAACTTTATTGGAATTGGGGTTGTATATTAACACTTGTTTATTAATTCTCCATATTTACTTTTAAAAATATATATATATATTTTAATGTGTTACTTGCTCACGGTAATGACCCGTGACAGTATGGGCTCCAAGAACCATCAAGAATACACTGCAAATGCTGTCATGCTCTATTACAATTTACCACTAATCACCATGTATCGACACGCTCAGTTGCGAACTCCAGGAATTTGGGTTTTTTGTGACATTTACCGACACAAACTGTTAGGGACCCTATTCAGATGCAGAATTCCAGGAATGTACCAGGAAAGATAGGAATATGATATTCGTAACATATCCTGCCTATGTGTAAATGCAGCATAACCAGGACCCTGCAGTTCCACTGAAACTGAAATGTTCCAGATCCGGGCTTCATAATTTTCTGGTCCTGCAATAAAAGTCTTACACACACACACACACAAGAAGCAAGACATTTTATATGTAATTACTTTTTTATTAACTGTGTTGCCACATTACCCCTGATTCCCTTAAATATAGTTTGTAATTCTCCCATTTCTTGGAAACCTGTTGATGTTTCACCTCAGTGTGCAGTTGTTTGATCAGAGTCCTGTAACAGACAACATGAACTAATACATGTTGACTCAGTTTCAGGAAATTCAGTTTTAGTAACAGGGTAACCAATTTGTGTGAATACTTTACTGCCAAATGTTCTTTTGTCAGATCAGGTGCAACATTGATGTGTTGCACCTGATGTGTGCTTCTACACATCATACATTTTCACACAAACAAATGACTTATGAATTGTAGCAGTTTCTTCATGGTTTACATGTCTCACAGATCACAGATGTAAATATTACAAAAAGCAAATGCAGCAGTCAGGATTTTAATAATTTCCCTGGTGTATTCCGGAGTCCCTGGAATAATATTATAATGTGACTATAGTAGGCTAATGCACATGTTGCTTACTGGTTTTACAGTAATATTTGTCCTCATCTGCAAGAAGAAACTGTTTTATTGATGGATCATATGGCTACAGTTACTGTGTCGTTCTGTCTGTGGACCTTTCAGTTCTATGCTGTTATCAAATGAACAAGAAAGCACAAAAACATTCCTGTTGGATTATTTATAGAGCACAATCACTGTTTGTGCAAAGCTATAGTGGCATTGTGATTTGAGGTAGTTTTTTGTGCCTGTTGTCACAAACCAATTGTATATTTTGTTGCATCTACATTAAACTAAGGTGTTCAACATATTTTAATTTTTTTGCAGTGTTATTTACAATTTTTCTTACATTTATTAAATACTTTTACTGTGCCAGTAGCCAACCTCATACTGAAACTGATTCTGTTCACAAAGCTCTCTTGGTATTCCCATTTGAAATGTTGACTCACTGGGTGTACGTTGCAGACACAATATTTCAGTGAAGTGAGTAGGGACGTGTCAGACTGGCAAAATGGACATATTTAGTAGGCGTGCTGTGATTCAATATCTGTCTCTGTCTCTGAGGGAGATCCACGAGGACATGGTAATAGCATTAGGAGAGGATGCCCTGTCTAATGCTGCAGTTTGTTTTGCAAACAAAAACTCTGGTCAGCCGAATTCAAGGAGGGCAGAACAAGTTCACGAAGACCCAGAAGTGCCACCTTGAACGATATAATCCAGAAGATCCATGATATGGTTCTTGCTAACAGAAGAGTAAGTGGAGCATCATGTTGCCAGAACTTCAGGCATTTCCCAGGAGAGAGTTATGATGGAACAGCTGGGAATGAGGAAACTTTCAGCACAGTGGGTCCCAAGGCTTCTCACGGCCAGTCAGAAACGAACAAGGTTCCAGATGTCCAGGGAGACTCTTCAGCTTTTTGAGGCAGATTCAGATTACTTCGTATGACATTTCATGGGCGTGGCCCAGACCTGGAGCCCAAACAACAGTAGAATCAATGGAAACATGGGTTCTCCCCGCCAAAGCTGTCTCAACTGTGGGAAAGGTCACAGCCTCTGTCTTCTGTCTCATTAACACCTGCAAATGCACAGAGGGTGATCTACAACTATTCCTTGATTTGGGGAGGTGACAGTCTAGTGGTTAAGTATTGAGCTTGAGATCAGAGGATCCTTGATTCAAATCCCAGCTTGACCAGAAAATCACTAAGGGCCCTTGGGCAAGGTCCTTATTCTCATGGTTGCCCCCGGTGTGTAGTGAGCGCCTTGTGTGGCAGCACCCTGACAGTGGGTTGAATGTGAGGCATTATTATAAAGTGCTTTGAGCGGCTAATGCAGATGGAACAGCGTTATATAAATGCAGTCCATTTATCATTTGCACGTGTTTTGCGATCCACAAACACACATTTCTGATTTGTTCTGATTCACATTCACCCATTCACACAAACACACACACACCGATGTCAGGGTGCTGCCATGCAGCGCGCTTACTACACACCGGGAGCAACTTGGGGATCAAGGACCTTGCCCAAGGTCCTGCCCTTAGTGATTTTTACGGTCAGGCTGGGGTTTGAACTGAGGATCCTCTGGTCTCAAGCCCAACGCTTAACCACTAGACCTCCCAATTCTTCTTAGCAGAGCTTAACCTCATCTTAACACTTAAAAAAGGAGGAAAAACCCCACCAAAATTTGTTTTCACTATTTATTTGAGCAAATTCAGTGTTGTTGCATTTTTTTTGGGGGGGGGGGGGGGGTCTGAATTTTAAAATTCAGAAATTTTGAAATTCTGAATTTGTATGCAAGTAGTTAATTTCAGTGGTGGGCACAGCTAACCAAAAAGTTAGCTTCAATAACAGTTACTCTGCTAACTGAAAAGTTATCTTTTATAAAGCTAAAACAATAAACCCCTTAAAAATTTAGCTTAAGTTACAGATAAAAGCTAAACCGATAACTTTCAGTATTGACGTCAGTACACTAGCAGCTACTGACACAACAACGAGCTTCTGTGTTAGATCAACCTTCTCTCAGCAAAAGAGACTGACCAGAGAGAAAGAGAAAGAGCAGAGGAGTGTTGGGAAGGTGTCGTAGCACAGACCCACAACAGGGGGCGCAAATGAACGGACAATGAGTAAGCCAAAAGGTAACAATTTAATGTTGTGACAATACACAACTAAATATACAGAAATTGCAAAGTCAATTAACACCAGGTGACGTGTGGGCAGGCTCGAAGATAGAAGACCCCGACGAGAGAGAGGCCGCGTCCCACACGGCCTCCACCACCAACGGTCTGAAGAACACCGGAGCCGCCAAGTCCCGAGTCCCCAGGTGACCTCTGTCTTCGGCTGTCGAACCTGGTACTGCTGGCAAAAAGCAGAGACAAGATGAATGAGTGTAAGTCCTTACACTCAGTGGTCTATAGTCTGTACACAGTCAGGAGGAGGACCTCCACCTCCGAATCACACACTCGTGCAGCTCCTTGTGTAACCACTTATCTGTAGCGCAGTCGTCGTCGTCACGCCACACGCCAATTCCCCAGATAAGGGCGAACACCACAGGATACCGGCTGCAACAGAAGTTCAGAATCCACTCAACGATATGAGTTAGCAGAGAAGTTACCTCTCGGTAGTCGATTTCTCGGCGGGGAGGTGGAGTTGCAGTCCGGCTTAAGTACTGGTGTAGATGAGTGACAGCTGGTGTGATGAGTGACAGCTGTCACTTCCTCTGGGTCTGGCGCCCTCTCGTGCTTGGAGCCCGCACTCCAAGCAGGGCACCCTCTGGTGGTGGTGGGCCAGCAGTACCTCCTCTTCAGCGGCCCACACAACAAGGAGAAGAGAGGACGAGGAAGAGGAAGGATAAAGACAATTTCTCATCACACTATACAGACTCACTTGCATATCACCCAAGTCATGCACAGGCAGACAGTTAAGACTTATGGGTAAAATTTTAAACAAACTAATTCCGGACGTTATTTAAATTAACATCACGTCTGTCATTTTATAAAATGAAAATATCAGCTGTACATTTTAGTTTTAAAGTAATGCACTAATTTTGAAGGTTTTAGCATTTAGACACACGTGCATTGTGGATAAATTAGTTTCTTGACAGACATGAGTGGCTGGTTGGTCGGTATAACACACACAACTTACTGAAACGTTTGGTGGGTTTTACAAATAAATCTGTATTTGTAAGTGTATTTTTTTTTTCATTTGTAAAAAAAGGCAATTTGAGTTAAGTGGATTCAGCACTTTTAGCGAATTCGCCCTATTGAGAGATCCCATAATCCTTTGCGCATCAGAGAGTTGCTGCGGTCTAAACAGCATAGAGAATCCACATGACAACAATTGTAAATGAACATTATATTACCAAAATGTACATTTTTATGCTTTTCATCACATTAATAAGAGGCTGCATACATGAGACACTGAAAACTTGCTGAAACAAATATTCAGTTCTGCCATTGAATCTCCTTGGAGGAGGAGATTCAATGTTCTGGGTGTCTGGCCGGGTGGGAGCCCGGCAGCCAGAGCAGCTGGACCCACAATGCAGACTCTCAGACTTGGCATTGGTGTAAGAGATAACATGGTCTTTATTTCAGGCACAGGTACAGTATACATGTGGTCAGTCAGCAGAGCAGAGGTACAGTCGGGATCAAGCAAAACACAGTCATTGTCAAGCAGGGTTTAGTGGCACAAGTAAACACAGACATCGGAGATAACGCAAAAGGCGCAGTACAGTACACGGCTAGACAAAAACAAAATCCAGACTATCCCAAAAACCCACTGAGAGGGAAAACCACACCTGGTTTCCAAATCCCAGTACCAATTAACAATCCATTCAAATGAGTATGAGAACCAGGAATTAAATTAACTTAGATGGAGCTTCAACAATTGCACTAGAGCACTAAGATGAGCAGCCGAAAGGAGCTTATGTAAAGCACACAGGTGCATGATTCAAAATCCTAAAGCGTTCAGCACCAAATTGCAGGACGTAGAACACAGCCAGAGGACAAAATCTCACCAGAGAACAAGTTAATCCCGAGCACCTTCTTCCTCAGTAAATGCAAAAAATAACTGATGCATCCAGGAGCTCCAAAACATGATTGGGAGAGAAACCCTCAATAGGGAGCCCATAAAAGGACTCTGGCACTGCAGGGGTGGAATTACATCCCACAAAATGACAGGCTTTCCCCAGATGGGACCCAAAGAATGAAATAAGCTTACAGCTCATCATTAAACACATGTAATCAGAAATTACATAAGAAGCTTATATGAAAAACATCTCAGATTCAGGCCTAGGACTTTTAGCAGACCTCGCACCACTTCACATGAAAGCCATTTCAGGTTCAGCATTACTGTGTTTAACAGATTCCAAACAGATTTGCAAGAAGGCTATTTCAGGGTCAGATGTGGCACCTTTAATATGTTACAAACAGACTCACCAGCATGAAAACAATTCAACAAAAACCTGATGCAAAAAGGAATATTACTGACTGTCCTTGTAAGAGTGTCCACAGTGGCCATCCTCAGGGACGACTCCAATGGCGGAGCCGGCCGGGAACGCCTTGGGTTGACCGAACAGTTCGGCAGTGTGTGCACATGGGGCGCGCTCCCAGATGCCGTCGCTGGTCATGGAGCGGGGAGCACAGTGTCCGCCGAGGGTGCCACATTGGCAGGGCTTGTGTCAACAGCAGGCAGCGACTTGACTGAACTCTCAGAAGCAGCTAGACTGAGTGACACCACAATGGAGTGTGATCTCGCTGATTCCCCTGCTGATGACGCAGTGGCTGAGTAGACTGAGAATGGTGGCAGAGATGAGACGATCGTGATGCGGGTCGAGAGAATTCCAGCTGGTGCCGACGAAAGAACAGATCCGGGTGGGGGCACGGACAGGACAGCCCTGGTGCGTTCTGAGGTAGAATCAGCTGATGTAGATGGTGATGTTGGTTTGGGAAATGACGCCAGAGTAGCAGCTACTGTCCACGCGGAGGTGGAACTGGCCGGATCTGCCGATGAGGAAGTAAACTTCAGTGGGGAGTGAGTTACAGATCTCCCGGTGGAAACCACTGGTGGGGATGGGCATGTTCCCAATGGCTCAACTAGTGGCTGTAATGACACCGACCGTCCAGCGGGACAGGTGGGCGAGGCAACCAGAGAGAGGTCGGGCAAAGCCAGTGCCTCGGTGGTCATCAATGCAGCAATCTCTGCAGCGGTTGCCCGTGGTTCAGGCTTGAGTACTCGTCATGTCCATGGTGCTGGGACAGGAACCTTTCGCACTGATGCGCTGGTGTCTGGGACGAGCAGCTTTGCTGTATACTGAGCTGTGACTGTGGAAGCTGCTGGGTTCCTTTGAGGAGAAGGCTTTGGAGGGTTCTGGAGTGAGACTAGCATCAGAGGTTGCATTTTAGAGACTTATGGTAGGAGGGATGCGGCCGGCATTTGTGCTGCTACGTGCCAAGATGGAGTGTGGGTGGTGTCAGAGAGCATGATTATGTGTGGTTCTTCACAGCTGGTGGTGGTAAGTTCCGACTCAAATAAAAAGTCCATTGGGTCCTCAATACAGGGAGGAACCCAGCCCTGCTTAAACTGCATTTTTAAGTCTTTGAGCTCGTGGAAAGCAGTTAGCAGCTCTGGCTCGGCTAAAAAGGTCTGGTCAAGAGCCAAAAAAATGCGCTGTTTACTCCGCTGACTGGAACAGCCCTGATACTCAAAAAACAATTCCTGAATTTTGAATAACTGATTTGCCCTCTCCTATAGCACTGCCTGCTCTGTTTCAGAAACATCATCCTCATCCAGGTCAGTCCACTCTGACTCATCATCAGGGTGCCTCATCCATTCCAGCAGTCTTTTCTCACAAAAAAATGTCATCTATGCTCAGAAACTCGGGGAAGAAGTCACATAGCCAAGGATTTGAATCAACAAGCTCCCAGACTTGCTCTAGATGATCAGATTTTTCCCTGGGAGTGTAGCAGTTACAGAAACAAAAAAAAAAAAAGAGAGAGGTCAGCAAAAATCTCTTTTACCACCTCAATATCTGGGAGCACAGCAACCATGTCCGTGGCAGGGGTGGAGCTTGCGGAGTCCATGTTGTGGCCAGATTGTACTGTCAGGCTGGGTGGGAGTTCAGCACCCGGAGCAGCTGGACCCACAATGCAGACTCCCAGACTTGGCTTTGGTGTAAGAGATAACATGGTCTTTACAGTGAGGAAAGTAAGTATTTGAACACCCTGCAGTTTTGCAAGTTGTCCCACTTAGAAATCATGGAGGGGTCTGAAATTTTCATCTTAGGCACATGTCCACTATGAGAGACATAATCTAAAAAAAAAAAAAAAAAAAAAAATCCGGAAATCACAATGTATGATTTTTTAATAATTTATTTCTATGTTACTGCTGCAAATAAGTATTTGAACCCCTACCAACCAGCAAGAATTCTGGCTCTCACAGACCTGTTAATTTTTCTTTAAGAAGCCCTCTTATTCTGCACTCTTTACCTGTATTAATTGCACCTGCTTGAACTTGTTACCTGTATAAAAGACACCTGTTCACACACTCAATCAATCACACTCCAACCTGTCCACCATAACCAAGACCAAAGAGCTGTCTAAGGACACCAGGGACAAAACTGTAGACCTGCACAAGACTGGGATGGACTACAGGACAACAGGCAAGCAGCTTGGTGAGAAGACAACAACTGTTATGATTATTTATTAGAAAGTGTAAGAAACACGTGATGACTGTCGATCTCCCTCGGTCTGGGATTCCATGCAAGATCTTACTTTGTGGGGTAAGGATGATTCTGAGAAAGCTCAGAACTACACAGGAGGACCTGGTCAATGACCTGAAGAGAGCTGGGACCACAGTCACAAAGATTACATTAGAAACACATGATGCTGTCATGGTTCAAAATCCTGCAGGGCAGCAAGGTCCCCCTGCTTAAGCCAGCACATGTCCAGGCCCGTTTAAAGTTCACCATTGACCAACTAGATGATCCACAGGAGGCATGGGAGAAGGTCATGTGCTCAAATGAGACCAGAATAGAGCTTTTTTGGAATCAACTCCACTTACTATGTTTAGAGGATGAGAACAACCTCAAGAAAACCATCCCAACCATGAAGCATGGGGGTGGAAACATCATACTCTGGGGGTGCTCTTCTGCAAAGGGGACAGGACGACTGCACTGTATTGAAGGGAGGATGGATGGGGTCATGTATTGCGAGATTCTGGCAAACAACCTCCTTCCCTCAGTAAGAGCATTGAAGATGGGTCATGGCTGGGTTCTTCCAGCATGACAATGACCCCAAACACATAGCCAGGGCAACTAAGGAGGGGCTCTGTAAGAAGCATTTCAAGGTCCTGGAGTGGCCTGGCAGTCTCCAGACTGAACTCAATAGAAAATCTTTGGAGGGAGCTGAAACTCCAAACCTAAAGATCTAGAGAAGATCTGTGTGGAGGAATGGGCCAAAATCCCTGCTGCAGTGTGTGCAAACCTGGTGAAAAACTACAGGAAACGTTTGACCTCTGTAATTGCAAACAAAGGCTACTGTACCAAATATTAACATTGATTTTCACAGGTGTTCAAATACTTATTTGCAGCAGTAACATACAAATAAATTATTTAAAAAAAATCATACATTGTGATTTCCGGATTTTTTTTTTTTTTTTTTAGATTATGTCTCTCACAGTAGACATGCACCTAAGATGAAAATTTCAGACCCCTTCATGATTTCTAAGTGGGAGAACTTGCAAAACCATAGGGTGTTCAAATACTTATTTTCCTCACTGTATTTCAGGCACAGGTACAGTACACATGGCCAGTCAGCGGAGCAGAGGTACAATCAAGATCAGGCAAAAATGCAGTCATTGATGAGCAGGGTTCAGTGGCAAAAGCAAACGCAGACATTGGAGATAAGGCAAAAGGCGCAGTCAAAAACACAGAGTAAAAATATGGTACATGGCAAAAAAAGACAAAAACAGGGTTGTGAATAAAGAAAGGCTGGAGAGTGTACAAAGACAACAATCTGGCAGTGAGCTGTGAGACTGGGGTTTAAATGCTGGTGGACTAATCAGTGTGAAATGAGGAACAGCTGGTGTTAACGAGGTGCATGTGCAGACTGATTAGGTAATGAAGTGCACATGTGGAGGGAAGATTCTAGAAAGGGGCATTGCTATTGGACAAAGATTACTAGGGCAGATGCAGGGAGTGTGAGTGAGGTGAAACACAATACAGACAGAAACAAGGTGAGAGACATGGGGCAGGTGCAATGATGTGAAGTGAGAACATAATCAGATATGAGTGAGGGACTACAGAGAACTATGAATTGAGCTAAAACAGAATATACAGGAACAAGAATCAGGCATGACCATGAGAACTAAAAGTAAACCAAGATATAATCAGAACAGAGGAAGAAACTTCATGAGAAGTGATCAGGGAATAAATGGAAAGTAAACACTAGGACAAAAATAAACTGGAACTGACTATGACTGAAGAATACATAAAGAGATGATAGGACAAACCAAGACTAAATAATTAACAGAAAACAAAGCCAGATATAACAGCATAACCAATAACTAAATGATAAACAATGAAAACATAAACTGGCAGAACAAACTAGAATAGAAATGAACCATGGCTAAAGTAAGAAAAGTGACAAAGAAACAAAGTGGCAAAGTTAGAGAGAGAATAAACCATGATGAAAATAAACATCTAATAAATCAAAGCTGGGGCAGAAAGAGAACAACAGAAAAGGGTGGGTGGGCTCAAAGCCCTGATCAGGCCAAACACTGGGATATTCAGGATGACTGAATGGATGAATTTAAGTACTGCAGACCAGGCTGAAGGTGGCACTGAGAGCCCGCCAGGAGGCCCTCCTCCGGGATCTGGGTGGTTTTTCTGTGCCTCTAGGATGACTCTTTCTATGTCTCAGGTGATGGCTACAATAACCATGGATGTGTTCTGAAGATGGTGGTTGGTCGGGAAGGTAGAATTGGCGAGAAAGAGCATCAAGTTTCGTATTCTTAGATCTCAGTCAGTATGTGATGGAAAAATTGAAAAGTAAGTCCCTTCAGCTGCTCCCTTGTTTGCACTCGGGGTCGCCACAGCAAATCTAAGGTGGATCTCCATTTTGAATTGGCACAGGTTTTACACCGAATGCCCTTCCTGACGCAACTCCACATTACATGGAGAAATGTGGCAGGGGTGGAATTTGAACCAGGAACCTTCTGCATTGAAATTAAGTGCACTAACCATTTAGTCACCACCCCTATGTGATGGAAAAATTTAAATGACCAAAAAAGCAATGACCACCCGGCCTCTCTATAGTTCAGTCTTTTAGCAGATTGAATGTATGCAAGATTTTTATGACCTGTCCAGACAATAAATGGGATGGCAGTACCTTCAAGCCAATGTGTCCGCTCCTCCAGTGGCTCCTTGACTGCCAGGAGTTCCTGGTTCCCTACATCATAATTACTCTCAGCTGTAGTCAGATGCAATGAAAACAAAGCACAGGGGTGCAGATGGTGGTCCCGCTCAGCACTTTGAAACAGAATGGCCCTGATCCCGATGTCAGAGGCATTGACCTCCACAATGAAGTAATGGTCTGGATCAGGTTGAATGAGGATGGGTACTGTAGAAAACTGGTGTTTGAAAAGCATGTTCAGCATTAAAGGGCCAGAGGAATGGGGTTTTGGGAGATGTGAGTTTGTTAAGTGGGGAGGCAACCTGACTGAAATTCAGAATAAATCGGCAGTAGAATTGTGCAAACCCGACAAACTGTTGTAGTTGTTTGACATTGGTGGGTGTTGGCCAGTGGTGGGCACAGCTAACCAAAAAGTTAACTTTGATAACCACTAATCCGCTAACTGAAAAGTTCACTTTTATAAGGCTAAACCAATAAACCGCAAAAAAAAAAAAAAAAAAAAAAAATTAGCGGAAGCTACAGCTAACTACTAACTTTTAGTATTGACTCCAGTACACTGTCAGCTACTGACAAGCCAGTTTTGAGTTTAAGCACCGCCAACGCTTCTAAGTAAAATCAAAGGGGATCACAAACAACAAGTCAGAGCTTCTGTCTCCAAATGATGTTTCCTTACAGCAGTGGACACTGCTGTAAGGAAACATCATTTACTTTTAGCATGGAACAGCACAAGTCTCCTCTCCTCACTGGTTGGCTAGTTTATTCATTTGTAACACACACGTTACTGTAACATGTGTGTTGGTTGCAAAATAAAAATTCTGTTAAGTGTGATTCAACAAATAGCAACCGTGTGATAATTGGTCGCTATTCAGACTCCCATCCAGTAGCTGGCATTGTTCTATGCATTTTAGGTCAACTTGTTCTTTCAATGGATGATCATCTAGTCAATAAAACTATCTGTAATTGGGAACAACAGTTGGGGCCAGAGTTCAGGGAAGGTTTCTGGGATAAGAATGTAGACAGAATTTGTACATAATCTTGCACAAGACTTTCTGTTGGGGAAAGTGTAAAGCACGGACCCACAACAGGGGGCGCAAATGAACGGTCAATAGATAATCCAATAAATACAATTTATTGTGGCAAATGTGCACAACGGGTCAAATACTGCTTTTAGACAGTCAATCACAAGATACAATAAGTGATGTGTGGGCAGGCCCGAAGGTAGGAGACGCCTATCCAGAGAAGAGCCAGGGCCCACAAGGTTCCGCCGCCAACGAAGATCTGCAGTATACCAAAGCCGCCAAGTCCCGAGTCCCCAGGGGGCCTCTGCTTCCAGCTGTCAGATCCAGTACTGCTGGCAGGAACAAAAACAGGTTAAGGGTGGGTGTGTGGACACCCAGTAAGCAGTCAGCAAAAATAAATTACCAGTCCCTCCTGAAGGAATAATCCACCACTCCCAGGAAACAGGAACACTAAGTATGTGCAGCACCAATAGTAAACTTAAAGATAAGGGAGGAGTAGGGAACGCCAACTCCTTCCAATCTCCACCACCCAGCTCCAAGCTGCAAGTATACTAGGTTACAATTGCCAGACTTATAAACAGGAAAAGTGTGCAAACGGCACGATAACGGCTGAGAGTTTACCTGTGAGGTAAGCTGATATCTCGGCAGAGATGTGGTGTCTCCTCCAGGCTCTTATAGTGAAGCTGATGATAATTACTGACAGCTGTCAGTCCTGGCTCCTGGGTGGCCACTGCGCCCTCTAGTGCCTGAAACCTGACAACAGGCAGGGCGCCCTCTGGCGTTGGCCAGCAGTACCTCCTCTTTGGGCGGCCCACACAACAGGACCCCCCCCCCTCAACGGGCGCCTCCTGGCGCCCGACCAGGCTTGTCTGGGTGTCGCTGGTAGAACTCGGCCAGGAGGGCCGGATCCAGGATGAAGCTCCTCTTCACCCAGGAGCGTTCTTCAGGTCCGTAACCCTCCCAGTCCACCAGATACTGGAGACCCCGGCCCCTCCGGCGAATATCCAGGAGCCTGCGGACTGTCCACGCAGGCTCGTCGTCAATGATGCGGGCAGGAGGCGGCGCCGGTCCGGGGGTGCAAAGGTCCGAGGTGCGGTATGGTTTGATTTTGGAGAGGTTTGAGAGGTTCAGCTTCACTGCGGCCGGACTGATGATTTTGGTGATCTTAAACGGTCCGATATACCTGTCCATCAGTTTGGGTGACTCCGTGTTGAGAGGAATGTTCTTTGTTGACAGCCAGACCTCCTGCCTGGGCTGATATTCCGGGGCCGGGGCACATCAGCGGTCTGCATGGCTCTTCGCCCTCGTCCGGGCTTTCAGCAGGGCAGAGCGGGCTGTTCGCCACACCCGAGGGCACTTCCTGAGGTGGGCCTGGATGGAAGGAACCCCGACCTCTCTCTCCACAGCCGGAAACAATGGGGGCTGGTACCCCAAACACGCTTCAAATGGGGAGAGGCCGGTTGCTGATGAAGTTTGACTGTTATGAGCGTACTCGATCCAAGCCAGATGTTGACTCCAGGCCGTCGGGTGCGCGGAGGTCATACACCGGAGGGCCTGTTCCAGCTCTTAATTAGCCTGCTCTGCTTGTCCGTTGGTCTGTGGGTGGTACCCAGATGAAAGGCTCACAGTGGCCCCCAGTTCCCTACAGAAACTCCTCCAGACTTGCGAGGAGAACTGGGGACCATGATCCGAGATGATGTTCGCAGGGTTACCATGCAGATGTATGACGTGGTGGACCAGGAGGTCTGCAGTCTACTGGGCCGTCGGGAGCTTCGGGAGGGCCACAAAGTGGGCCGCCTTGGAGAACCGGTCCACTATCGTTAGGATGGTTGTCATTCCCTGGGACACAGGGAGACCCGTGACGAAGTCCAGGCCGATGTGGGACCAGGGGCGACAAGGCACTGGCAGCGGCTGGAGGAGTCCCTTCTCCGGTTGGTGGACTGCCTTGCCCCTGGCACAGGTGGTCCAGGCCCGGACATACTCCCAGACGTCGGCTTCCAAAGACGCCCACCAGAACCGCTGTCGTACAACCGCCACGGTCCTTCGCACCCCTGGATGGTAAGTGAGCTTAGAACCGTGACAGAAGTCCAAAACTGCAGTCCTAGCGTCTGGTGGGACGTACAAACGGTTGGGTGGTCCACCACCGGGGTCCGGGTGACGCGTCAGGGCCTCCCTGATGATGTTCTCCACGTCCCACGTCAGTGTGGCGACGATAGTGGACTCCGGGATGATGTTTTCTGGTGGATCCGACAGCTCCGTTTTGACTTCTTCTTGATGCACCCGGGACAGTGCATCTGACCACTGGTTCTTGGTCCCGGGGCGATAGGTGATCCTGAAGTCAAAACGTCCAAAAAATAGAGAACAACGGGCTTGCCTGGAGTTCAGATGCTTAGCGGTCCGAATATACTCCAGGTTTCAATGGTCAGTGAAAACCGTGAATGGAACCACAGCTCCCTCCAACAAGTGTCTCCACTCCTCCAGGGCCTCCTTCACCGCCAGGAGCTCCCGATTGCCGACGTCATAATTTCGCTCTGCCGGGGTCAACCTGCGGGAGAAATAGGCACAGGGGTGGAGAACCTTATCGGACTTCCCGCTCTGGGACAGCACGGCTCCTATCCCGAGTCAGAGGCATCTACTTCCACAACAAACTGGCGGCTAGGATCAGACTGCACCAGAACTGGCGCAGTAGAGAACCGGCGTTTCAATTCCCTAAACGCGGCTTCGCACCGATCCGACCAGGTGAAGGGAACTTTTGGGGAGGTCAGGGCTGTAAGGGGACCAACAACCTGACTATAGCCCTTGATAAACCTCAGATAGAAATTAGCGAAGCCGAGGAACTGTTGCAGCTTCCTACGGCTTGCCGGTTGGGGCCAATCTCTCACCGCCGCTACCTTGGCCGGATCGGGGGCAACGGAGTTGGAGGAGATGATGAACCCCAGGAAGGACAAAGAAGTACGGTGGAACTCGCACTTCTCGCCCTTCACAAACAGCCGGTTCTCCAACAACCACTGCAGGACCTGACGTACATGCTGCACATGAGTCTCAGGATCCGGGGAGAAGATGAGGATATCGTCTAGGTATACGAAGACGAACCGATGCAGGAAATCCCACAAGACGTCGTTTACCAATGCTTGGAACGTCGCGGGGGCGTTAGTGAGGCCGAACGGCATGACCAGGTACTCAAAGTGACCTAACGGGGTGTTAAATGCCGTCTTCCATTCATCTCCCTTCCGGATCCGAACCAGGTGATAAGCATTCCTAAGATCCAGTTTAGTGAATATTTTGGCTCCATGCAGGGGCGTGAACACTGAATCTAATAGGGGCAATGGGTATCGGTTGCGAACCGTGATCTCGTTCAGCCCTCTAAAATCAATGCATGGACGGAGTCCGCCGTCCTTCTTGCCCACAAAAAAGAAACCAGCACCTAACGGGGAGGAAGAGTTCCGGATCAACCCGGCAGGTAAAGAGTCCCAGATGTAGGTCTCCATCGATTTGCGCTCGGGGTGTGAGAGGTTGTACAGTTTGCTGGATGGAAACTCAGCGCCCGGGATCAAATCAATGGCACAATCATACGGTCGATGCAGGGGAAGCGTGAGTGCCAGATCTTTGCTGAAAACGTCAGCAAGATCGTGGTACTCAGCTGGCACGCTGTGAGATTGGGAGGGACTCGAACCTCCTCTTAGCAGTCACACCGGGTGGGACCGAGGATCTTAAACACTCCCAGTGGCAGGTTTCGCTCCATTGAGCCACAACCCCAGACGGCCAGTCGATCTGGGGATTGTGCTTACTAATCCATGGATAGCCTAAAATAACTCTGGAGGTAGAAGGTGTTACGAAGAACACGATCTCCTCCCTGTGGTTTCCAGACACAACCAGTGTTATGGGCTGTGTCTGGTGTGTTATTAGTGGAAGAAGGGTGCCATCTAGTGCCCGTACCCTCACTGGTGAAGGAAGGGCCACTAGAGGGAGCCCTACTTCTTTAGCACATCTGCTATCTAGCAGATTCCCTTCTGACCCCGTGTCGATCAGTGCTGGGGCTTGAAGGGTTAAATCCCCACAGAGGATCACAACTGGGATTCGTGCGGATTTTCATGCACTACCCACCTGTGTGTTATGGCCCACCCTTAGCCCAGTCTCTAAGGGTGAGCGTTGGTGTTTAACCGCTTGGGGCATTGTTTCTGCAAATGCTCATTAGAGCCGCAGAAAAAGCACTCTCTGCGGGCCAGCCTCCTCTGTCTGTTTTTCTAATTTTATTTTGGCCCTGCTCGTGTCCATAGCTTCGTCAGCAGGGGCGGAGCTGTCGTCACACGGAGCATTCTGGCTCTGGAGCGTGGGAAAGGCGGGGCCTGCTTCGGACAGGGAAGGGAGAGGGGCGGCGTGTGCCGGCCACGTCCTTCGTTCTCGCTCCCGTCGACGTTTCTTCCAATCGATTGTCTAAACGTATGACTAAATCAATAAGCCCGTCTAAATCCCGCGGTTGTCCTCTACCCACCAGGTGCTCCTTCAGGACCGAAGACAGTCCATTTATGAAGGCGGCGCGGAGTACTACCGTATTCCAACTGGCCCTCACGGCCTCGACACGGAAGTTGACTGCATACTCTGCAGCGCTCCGACGCCCCTGTCGAATGGACAGCAGCAGAGTGGAAGCAGATTTGCCTCGATTAGGGTGATCAAACACTTGTCTGAATTCCCGTACGAGCCCAGTGTATGTCGTTAGGAGCCGTGAATTCTGCTCCCAAAGCGCAGTAGCCCAGGTGCGTGCCTCACCTCGAAGCAAATTGACAACATAAGCCACCCTGCTGGAGTCTGACGCGTACATTACTGGACGCTGAGTGAAGACGAGCGAGCACTGCATTAAGAAGTCCACGCACGTCTCTACACAGCCTCCGTACGGCTCCGGGGGACTTATGTATGCTTCAGGGGATGGGGGGTGGGGTCCGTTGAATGACCACTGGAGGGCCCCTGTTCTGCAACAGGTCGGCAGGAGGAGGAGCAGCAGCCGCGCCCTGTGCATGCACTTCGACCTGTGCGGTGAGAGCCTCCAAACTACGATTGAGTAGTACATTCTGCTCGGCTAACAAATCCAACCGAGCAGTGAAGGCGGCCAAGAATTGCTGCAACTCACCCATTATTCCTCCTGCAGAAGCCTGTGCACCTTGCGTCTCCATTGACTGTTCAACGGGTGAGTTGTGCCCCTCGGGATCCATGACGTTGGCCGAGATATCCTGTTGGGGAAAGTGTAAAGCACGGACCCACAACAGGGGGCGCAAATGAACGGTCAATAGATAATCCAATAAATACAATTTATTGCAGCAAATGTGCACAACAGGTCGAATACTGCTTTTAGACAGTCAATCACAAGATACAATAAGTGACGTGTGGGCAGGCCCGGGGGTAGGAGACGCCTATCCAGAGAAGAGCCAGGGCCCACAAGGTTCTGCCGCCAACGAAGACCTGCAGTATACCGAAGCCGCCAAGTCCCGAGTCCCCAGGTGGCCTCTCCTTCCAGCTGTCAGATCCGGTACTGCTGGCAGGAACAAAAACAGGTTAAGGGTGGGTGTGTGGACACCCAGTAAGCAGTCAGCAAAAATAAATTACCAGTCCCTCCTGAAGGAATAATCCACCACTCCCAGGAAACAGGAACACTAAGTATGTGCAGCACCAATAGTATACTTAAAGATAAGGGAGGAGTAGGAAACGCCAACTCCTTCCATTCTCCACCACCCAGCTCCAAGCTGCAAGTATACTAGGTTACAACTGCCAGACTTATAAACAGGAAAGTGTGCAAACGGCACGATAACGGCTGAGAGTTTACCTGTGAGGTAAGCTGATATCTCGGCAGAGATGTGGTGTCTCCTCCAGGCTCTTATAGTGAAGCTGATGATAATTACTGACAGCTGTCAGTCCTGGCTCCTGGGTGGCCACTGCGCCCTCTAGTGCCTGAAACCTGACAACAGGCAGGGCGCCCTCTGGCGTTGGCCAGCAGTACCTCCTCTTCGGGCGGCCCAGACAACACTTTCCCTAATTCAATATAAAGTAGTACACAGGCTGCATTTATCAAAGTCCAAATTATCCAAAATTTATCCCAATGTCTCTGATCTGTGTGATAGATTTAACTCCTCTCCCTGTGATTTAAGTCATATGTTTTTTCTTTGCCCCAAACGTCAGCCATATTGGATTTTGCATTTTGCTGTTATCTGTCACATTCTTGGAGTCAGGCTGGAGCTTTTCTGTTGAGCTCTATTTTTGGAGTTCCTGGAGTCCCTACTGTGTCCTTTACTAACTTGCATGCAGGTGTAATTGCCTTTACGTCATTGCTAGCACGACACAGAATATTATTATCCTGGGAAGCTCCACGGCACCCATCCATTTCTTTATGGTTGAAAGTTCTTGTTTTTTTTTTGTTTGTTTGTTTGTTTGTTTGTTTTGTTTTTTGTTTTTTGTTTTTTTAACTTGAAAAAATCAAGTTTAGACGCAGAGGGCGAGCTGATGAGTTTCAAAAGTATGGCAACCTTGTATCGATTATCTTGGTCATTTAAAACCTTTGGACCTGATTGAACTGATTGTTGTATGTTGGGATTAAATGTTCATGAATGTTCTGGTTGTAGCACAAAAAAAATATTTTGAATGAGTAGTCCTGTATATACAAGTAGTTTCTCATCTTTCGGGTATCCCTTTGCCCCAGAAAGGTCGGAGACCCCTGAGCTGGCTACATGAGTAATTGCTTGGTAGCACACACACCTGTCATCCCCTCACAGACATGAATGAACCTCACACACTGTATGAAGATACTCAATTAACCTCCATATTCATGATTAATTAAGCCAATTAACTGAATTGAAAAGCCTGTTTATTATACAGGAAAAATCACTGCTGTTCAACATGTATTTGAATTAATATGTGAATTACTTTTCATCAGTCTGAGATTAGAAACTTATCCTTCTGTAAACATACAAATGCTGTGTGTGGTTCACACAGAAAAGGTCAGCTGTATTGTGGGTCACACACTTATGGTTGACAGCAAGACTTTTGGTTGCCAGATGACTTGATATGGTCTTCCTAAATAAAGGCCAGCATCTATTCCTAGAGCTGAGCATATAGAGATACAAAACCAGCTCCTGTTACTGGTGAGGGGTCATGCAGTCATTTGAGACTGCCCCTCATGTGATGCAACTGGATAGTCTGAATGGCTATTCACAATGCCAGAATGCTAACTAGACTCCAAAACACTAATAAGATCTCAAAGGTTTGCTGTTGTTTTGATATGAGGCATGTTTTCTTTTCAGTTACTTGTGTTGATATTCTATTTTTTCATGGAAACCTCTGCAGCTTCAGATACCCATGGCTAGATGGAATCTGATAGTTGGGATTTTAATGATTTCTATTTTGGGATAAGCCAGCTGTGCTAAGGTCCAGAACTGAACAGAACTGGACAGTAACCTGTGGCTGGATCTGTCTCAAAGCAGCACATTGCAGGCTGCGCACTTTTCTGTCTTTGTGGATGAGACTGTACGTGTAAAGCTAAGACCTTCAGAAGTAACTTGTTACATTAGCATATGCTGCATCTGTCAAAGATCAGGTGATGTTTTAGTAACACAGCAATCACTTCAATAACTACAAGGGAAAACTCAGAGAGCACATTCCTGAACCGAGGACCAACAGTCATCTGTTTATGTCTCTGTTGACCGTTTCCTTTGGTGTATTTCTTTTTAATTGTGAGAGGGCAATTCCTATGATCTACTCTCTTGCATTTTTACTGATTTTACTGGTATTTATTTGTGATTGCTGACATCTCATATTTGTTCTTGATCACTCACCTTTGATCTCTTTCATCCTGAGCTTTGATTGGTGGTACTTTGATCCAGATCACTCATCTTTGTGGTCCTGCCTTTAATCTTATAGCTTTGATGTCTGATCCTGATTTCATCGAGCCACTAATCATGATTGCTAATTAGTTCAGAGATCAGTATCAAAGGTCAGTACATAACTTGATCTGTACATATAAATATATGTATATAACCTGAATTTAATGCTGTTTCCCTTGATTCAGATTACAGCATGAAAGTAAGAGAGAGAGACAGACACACACAGCAATTAAAACATTGCTTCCTTTGTGAGGTTTAAAAAAAAATCAAATATCAGCTTATCTTTGATCAGGATATGTGACGTGATCAGGATCAAAGGAGTCAGGTTTAAAAATCAAAGGCAGAATCACAGATCAAAGAAGGAAGGGGGCACTTTCTTGATCTATCGTGCACAGTGTAAAGAGCGTTGTAGGGATGCTTTTGGGCCATGTCCAGTTCCACTTTGCTACCTACATGGTGTACAATTTGAAAGTAAGGTGCAGGGCACCAAGAAATGACCAATCATCTTGTCATTTGTCATTCCCTTTAACTGGCCACGTTTACATGCCGTTAATATTCGGGATAAGGTCAATATTCCGGTTTCTGAATCATTAGGAATAACCCATTTACATGCTTAAGCAGACAGAGTTACTCCTGTATACATGGTCATTGGTATCATTTGGAATATCTCCATCTAAACAGCGACGCACGTCTTCCACCGGTGCTTGATTTGGACTGGCGTCATCTGGCGTCATCACGCAGAGGTGATGCTGGGGAACTGTTAATAATGTGAAAACAAGAAGTCATCAGAGTGATGTGCACATCAGAAACACATTTCTGAACAAGTAACACAACAGGGTTGACAGTTCTATGAGCTTCTCTCTGTGTTTGCAGTTATATAGGTGGACATAAAAGCAGGAGCAAAGTGATGCGTAAAATGGCACTAACAGTGGCTACATTAGTGTTGTTAGAGGAACTTGCAAATGGTCCAATATTAAAGCGCAATTTGCAGTGAGAGCTGGTTTCCCTAATATAATCAGAGCTATTGACTGCACACACATTGCTATAAAGGCGCCATCACATGATAAATTTGTCTTTCATAGGAAACAATTTCATTCCACCAATGTACACATCATATGTGATGTGGAAATGCATTGGGTTTGGTTGGGAACAGGCTAGGGGCTGGCATGGTGTGTGATGGGGGGCTGCTTAGTGTGTCAATAGTTTATTTGTCTAATTGTTTCAAACAAAGTCTAGCACGGGCAGATTTGGGCATGTGCGCATTCAAATATGTTTGTTGTTATTATTATTAATGTCTTTTTGTTTTGCTTGATGGTGAAACTAGAGCTGCAGAGCTTCTGGACCAGCCCCCGATTGTCTCCCTGTGTTCAGTATTTGTCAGTAAATGCATGTGTAATGTTGTGGATGTCACACACTGTCAGCCGTGCCACACCTATTTTTTTAAATTCAGTGTGTGTGCGCTGCTCTGAGCCCACAGCGTTTACAGCCTCACACACAGTCCCACTAACTTTATTTCTGTTTCATGTTTATTGTGATTGACAGGGTTTCAAATAAATTATCCCTGCATGTCTCCACATTATTTCCAGTCATCTGTAGCTCACACTCGGTATAATTTCTTTCCTGTGTTCATGTCGATCGTCCCAGGGCCTATTTACATAAATTTGCATATTTTAAAAAAAGGTGTGGAGAGAGAAGAGTTTTATACATCTGCATGTGCGCTCAATTCCATGTTCAGTGGGATGTACAAATGGAACATGCCTGGATCCATGCATATACACACTTTGATACATCTGGATATTTTTGTATGTACAACATTTTCTGGGTTTTAGTGCACACCAAGTCTTTGTACCTGAGGCCCCTTGCTCTTTGATCTGGATCTGCACCAAACTGTAATCAGTTCTTTTCAATGAAAAGTCTTTGTGTCCTCTTGATTTATCCTGTTGACTAGCTACCGAACTAATGTCTTTTGTGTGTGTGTGTGTGCCCATATTGAATTTCTTTTACACTTTAGTGCTTTGCAGAGATGCATCAGTTCTAGCCATTCATACAGCAATGCCAGGGTTCTTCCACACAACACATTCAACTGCACACAAGGAGGATTTTTTTTTTTTTTTTTTTTTAGGGCAACTGAGTGATTTCAACTTCCCCTCCCACATTTTCAAGTCAGGTTGAAAGCTTGAACTTACAACAACAGTAAGTAAGTCCCTTCAGCTGCTCCCTTGTTTGCACTCGGGGTGGATCTGCATGTTGAATTGGCACAAGTTTTTCGCCAGATGCCCTTCCTGACACAACTCCACATTACATGGAGAAATGTGGCAGGGGTGGGATTTGAACCCGGAACCTTCTGAACTGAAACCAAGTGCATTAACCACTTGGCCACCACCCCTGCGAACTTACAACAGTAAACATTTTAAATGTGTTTGGATGAAGAGGGCGTTGGAACAACTTTTCACACTGCAAAATAAGAAAATAGAGTAAATAAAATCCAAAAGATGTCATGAAATGTCAGAATTGGCAAAGCAAAAGCAACTTAAGAATGTTTTAAATTAGTGGTGTGTGTGTGTGTGTGTGTGTGTGTGTGTGTGTGTGTGTGTGTGTGTGTGTGTGTGTGTGTGTGTGTGTGTGTGTGTGTGTGTGTGTGTGTGTGTGTGTCTTTAAACTTACATATCAAGTTTCTGAGCGCCTGAGGTTCAAGTGGCATTTCCAGTTTGGTCTTCACATTCCAGCAACACAGTTGTCTATATTTGTGGATTGGATCTCAGTATGGAGTCAGACAGTTGTCACTTGAAAAGCTCCTGTTTGGTACACTCATGATCTGTGTGGAAGAGCGTGAATGTAGGCCAATTTGTTTAGTTTTTTTCTCACCTGTCTCACATGTGAATCACAGAAACGCAGGCTACAGGTGGAAATCACGAAAGTCACTGCAGCTGTTCACCACAGCATACAATAATTCCACTGATGTGTTTCTTCTGTTGTGGTGTTATGGAGGAATAAAAAAATGTTGCTGAAAATGTTTCTCCTCACCTCAACATGCACAAACCTGTTAAATACATTAGGGGGTTAAAGATGAATGATTACTGTTTGTATTGTAACGGCACGACTACATCGAAAGCGACACTGCTGTTAAGTGCACATTTAAATAGCGTTACACAGAAAGCGAAGCGACCCAGTGGGCATGTCTCACAGGGACAGTATGAGTCCAAATATAGACTTTAGACTCATTCACTCACTTGCGTGATCATGTTTATCCCTGGATACTGTACCATGAAGCGGATAAGCATCTACAACTCCCTGTATCCGGGGCACCCGTCCAGGTTGCTTCTCCCAGTTAAGCCCAGTACCAATTTGTAGTTGGGTGGTCTGGGACAGTGCAGTTGAAGCGTCTTGCCTCATGACACAGACAGGCTGGGACCTAGAATTGAACGCTTGTCTACATGTTGGTATTCCAACTCCTATCCTACTGATCTGCCTGCTCTGCCATTCTGTAAGATAATAACCATAACATATGAATCACATCCCATTCAACAGCTGTGTGATGTATTGCAGCTTCCTGCAGCTTCTCATTTAATTAAATGTACAGTTATCAGATTATACCGTAAGCACAAAGTTCATCACCTATTATAGACATGCAACAACATGCCTGTAAAGTTCAGGAAGGAGCCAACATAAAATGCACACCTGGTGCATCAATAATATCCAGTTAAAGCAGTACGGCCTCTGGGATTTTTATGATTTAAATCATACAAAGACTTTCCTTTAGCACCACTGTAATTTTCCTTAGCATTTAAATAAGAGATTCATGTGATCAAAATTCATGCTGTCTGGAAATGATTTAGAATTTTTCCCCCTGATGGGGAGAATTTCAAGCAATCAGACGCCATGTTCTACATTTGGTAATGACATCATAGATCATGTGGCGGGCTTACCCCAATCTGCGTGATGGATACTGGGAAGTACATTGCAACTGCCAAACAGAGTAAGCGCCCCTTCACACATAGTGCAAATTTGGTTGATTTGCTCATAAAGTGTGCATGAAGCAGGAATTGTGTGCAAAACGTGTAAAATCGAAGCTGCCTTGTACACCTGTTGTTACAACTATTTGCGCACACCAGTGGCCGAAAGACAGAGTATGCGCTGTGCAAGCCCATCGAACCCTCTCATGTTTTGACGGACACGCACGTGTGTGTGCTTGTGTGAAAATACATAAAAACGTAACGCTTTTGTAATGGGAGGAAAAGCGGCCCGTCAATCTGTTGCACATGCAGGAGGCGATCTGAATGTACAGTCTGACAGGACACGCATGTGGGGCTGTGAGCGGCGCGCCACAGGACCAGGACAAGCCAACAGCATGACAAATACGCCACTTTCATTCAAGTATCAGCAGAAATATGCCGTACCAAATACCATTTGGTAAAAGTTATCACTGTGATTTTACTTTTTTTAGAAACACGTTTATCGGCTTGTTGATTTTAGCCATTTCATGCTCTTGTTACAAGACAGCGATTGTAGTGCAGGGTTAAAGTGTCGTCTGGTAATCAGAGTGTGCAGGTTCAAATCCCGTGAGTGGCTTTTTTAATTTAACCAGGGTTATTTAACCTATTAACCGTGGGCTCAGTATTGCGTCCCCTTTTATGTATTATTTATATCAACCCCGTGATATTCACTAATTATACAGCTGTTTCTTTATTTTATTTTCCTCCACATCAGCAGCGTGATGTGGTGCACCTCATCCCATGGAACACAGTGCGAGCTGCTGCAGCTTCTCACAAACTTGCCTTGTTACTAATCAACTGCTGCCTAGACGTGGGCGATACCGGGAATTTTGGTATTGATCCGATACCAAGTAAATACAGGCCCACTATCGCTGATATTGATACATAACATTTTTGTTTAAAAAAAAAATCACTCAACACAACTTCAAAATCTCCTGAGGTAGAGGGCTGACAAACAACAATACAAGGGTGCACTGCTCCGTGTTATGTGACACAGCGCAGCGCTGCTCTTACACACAGAGAGTAGACTTTGATGAATCTGCGTGCGCAGGCAGTGCGTGTGGGAGAGAAAAAAAGCTTGAGTATCAATCTTTTTACATGAGGATCGTTCAGTATCAATACCAGCGTTGGTATCGATATTATCGATATTAGGATCGATCTGCCCACCTCTACTGCTAGCTGATGTTACTGGTAGAAAAGATAAAGTTAAACAGCAACAGAGAGTTCATATTGCTTGTGCATTTCACAATAAAACTTTAATGCCAGCATCCCAGCAAATACTTTTACTGTGAAACACATGCTGTCAGTGTTCCTTGCGACTGAGTTTAACTTCACGACATTGAGGAGACGTTAACCAAAATCCGTTTTTGCTCATTTCCTACAATTTGGATAGCGTTTCAGTAAGTACATAAGGATAAAATATTATATTTCTGTGAGTTCAACTTAAATAAACTGTGTTCAGGAGGTGGGGGTACTGAGGATTTGCGGTTTTAAATATTCTAAATGTTCTGTTTAATTTTGTCTAAGACTCTTCCAGTAACCTGTTTAATAGGAATCATTTTATTTTCATATAATTAATAATAAAACTGATTTTTTTTAAACAATATGAAATGCTGTATTCAAATAATAATATACTCGTAACATATCAGTCAAACCCAAACAGACAAACAGACAGACAGACAGACAGACAGACAGATAACTTTATTAATCCCCAAAGGGAAATTTCAGTTGTCATAGCGGCCAGGTACCTCAGCAAGATAGAAATAAAAGATTTAAAAAAAAATAAAAAAATAGCATAACAGCCAGGTACCTCAGAAACACAAAAGTAAAAACAGGTACCTCAAAAACATAAAAAATAAAACAAACCAATAACAATAAGAGTACAAACAAGCAGTAAGAAAAACTGAGGTAGAAATACATATGTGACATAAATGATCTAAACATGTAAATGACAAAGTGCTTATTATTAACTCCACATGAAAATTCAGTAAGGTATGTCTTCTATAATATATTCCAGTTCTAAGGTAGAACTATACTAGTATATACTAAGGTATATCTAAATATCTAAAAAAAAAGGAAGAGTAGAATACAGTAGAGCCACTTAGCTGCCTGGTTCTCAAGACCAGGCAGCTAAGTGGCTGGTAGACAGGCAGGTGCTTTAACATGTCAATCAAGTATCTTTAATTTGTGCCTATTAAGTGGCTTTTGAATGTTTGCATTGAATCAAAATGAAAAATCTACTTAAGCTCCCAATTTTCTATAGGATTTCTATAAACTTCCTGTGTGGGAAGTGCACTAGTGTATATAAACACACAAAACAAAGCGGTTTTGGAGAGACCAGCGGTTTTGGAGTGCAGCTCCACTCTGATTGGCTGTCACCCCCGCAACTCAAAAACAAACCAGAACAGATTGAAACAGAATGTGACTTTGTAGGCCTAACTTCTTAAAATACCTCTTAAAATCAGTCAAGGTTAGCCCAAGAATGTTCCCTGTGAATTTGAAGACTGTGGCAGTAATAGGACTGAATTTATGCTGAGCACAGACAGACAGACGGATGGAGGGACGCAAAGCCTTTGCAATACCCGATGGCCATATCTGATGACCTCGGGTAAAAATGCTTGAAGATTTAGCTTTCCGGTGAATAACTGACCTAATATTTCATTTGTATAACCACTGTTGCTGAGAACTGCTTTACATCTGTGTTGTATGGAATCAACAAACGTCTGGCACCTGTGAGCAGGTATTCAAGCCCAGGACGATTGAACTACATTCCACAATTCCTCTGCATTTCTTGGTTTGCCTCAGAAACAGCATTTTTGGTGTCACCACACAGGTTTTCTATTGGATTAAGGTCAGGGATTGGGCTGGCCACTCCATAATGTCAATCTTGTTGGTCTGTAACCAAGAGGCTGCTCACTTGCTGGTGTGGTTGGGGTTGTCTTGTTGAAACACCCATTTAAAGGGTATTTCCTCTTCAGCATAATGACAACATGACCTCTTCAAGTATCTCAATGTGTACAAACTGATCCATGATATGCAATAAATACACCAACACCATACTATGATAAACATCCCCATATCATGATGCTTGCTCCATGCTTCACTGTCTTCACAGTGTACTGTGGCTTGAATTCAGTTTCCGGGGGATGTCTGACAAACTGCCTACGGCCCTTAAACCCAAAAAGAACGATCTGCTTTCATCACACCACAAAATGTTGTCATTTGAGTGTGGTCTGCTTTAGGTTTTTTCCTCAATATCATCAGAGAGAGTTTTTTTTCTTACCACTGTCGCCTGTGTATTTGCTCTAGGGTAGGGTTGGTAGGGTTAGACCTTGCTTGTGTGAAGCGCCTAGATGAAGCTTTGTTGTGATTTGGTGCTGTATAAATGAAATAAACTGAATTGAAATTGAATTCAATAACCTCCCTTTTGAAACTTAGCATGCAGTACACTCAAATTGCTGCCACTCAAGTTCAAATAAAACTGTCTTAATATTACTGAAAGTTCACAACAACAAAGCCCCGTTTACACATAGACGGTAAGAGTTCCCGGAAGCGTCCCGGAAGAGTTTTTGGCCGTCTTAAGGATCACACGCCGTTGTTAACGCCGGCACTAGGGGGCATGGCTTAGTTCCGGCTTTACCGGGAATCGTCGAAAAAATTATTCAACATGTCGAATAATTCCGGGAGCACTCTGCGTGATGACGGAGACAACGCGAACAATGGCGTTTGATACTTTTTAATCGCCATTTCATCCCGCCCCTTCCTGTAGTGCCGCAGTTTACACCGCCGTAATTGGCAGCCGGTGTTGTATCCCTAATCAACGGCGTGTGAAACGGCGATAGAGCCCACATCGGTGTCCTCAAGGGTGTTTTAACCAGCGACAGAGGTAGACAAAACGGTGGTGCTAGCGGACAGTATGCCGTTCTAAACGCCACCTCCCGGTTAATGGCGTTCCAAACGGCCGATAGGCGGCGGCCAATATAAAAACGCTAGCACGCTGTATGCAGGCCTCTCACTCGCGGCCAGCTCCAGATATTTTTGCAGAGAAGCTCCAGTATGCCTCCTAAAAGAAAATTGGCAGTGGCAAGGACTTACCAAGAGGTCTGGTTCAGAAGCAGAGGAGAGCCCTGTGGTGGAGATGGAGCAACACGTTGAGGAGGGGAAAAAGGAAGGAGAAAAAAGGATGATCTCCCTCCCCCTGCAGTGATAGAGGCTTCAGCCTATTATACTCTGGGGGCAGTGCCTATATGCAAAAGTTCCTGGAGTAACGTAGGATTTGCCTGGATAAATCCAGCGGTACACAGGGCATTATCGGTGGCAGCAGAACACCGCCGTTCTCACGCGTGTCTTAACCTGCGATTGTAAAGGATAGAACTGGGTATTAACCCCCGTTGCCTGACGTGTGCCGGATGCTACGGCGTCAAAACGCCGCTTTATTCGGTGGATTTAGCGGCATTTTATCCGCGTATTTGTGGATAGTACGGCGGCCAAAATGCCGGTGAAATGCTCCGCCCCTTTCCACCGCGAAAACAGCCGGAACTACCGCGAGCTTCGGTCTACGTACTACCCGCCGACAAAACCGTCTATGTGTAAACTAGGCTTAACTCTGAATGCTCTCAACAGGAAAAGCCAAACTTAACTTGTTTTCTCACTCAATCGTCAGATATTAATCCTGACAAAATTATTCATTCATGTGACATGATAGGCATGCCAAACTTATGGTATGTAAACATTAACTTGGTTTTCTTTGTCTGAAAGACATCTTTCTTGAACAGATGTCTCCATCTATGCCAGAACTCATTGACCAGGTATTGCACTCTATGCCGTCTCTTGCAAATGTACAGGTCCTCCTTCACAAAGTCTCCTGGTGGTGGTAGTATTACTGATGAGTTCATGGTCAAGAGAAGATTAGACGTAAGTGGTTGAGGCGGTAGGATCATTGAGTAGGTGTGGGTGATGGGTCTGCTGTTTACTGTAGCCATCACTTCGTAAAGATAGGTCCTTAATGATGAACTGTCTAATGTTCGGCATGACTCATCCAGAATGGAGGTCAACACACTTCTGATTGTACGGATTTGCTTCTCCCAGGCTCCACCCATATGACTGGCAGAGGGAGGGTTCATGACAATCTTGCAACCTAGTTGCTTCAGACTTTCCTGGTCCATTTCCTTCTTTGCTTCCAGTAACTCTTGTCTTGCTCCAACAAAGTTGGCACCTTGGTCTGACAGAAGCTGAATCTCTATGGCAGAATCAACTGCTTCACTTATTTTTCTGATCAGCGGGTGCCTCTTTGTCACTCTATCAGTGGAGATTTTAGCTTGCAAACACACATGTGTTCAACCTTTAACTTGACTAGGGTCCACTCAGCCTGTCATGCAGTCACTCCAGCTCCATCTCCATTTTGTGTGTTGAATCTTCAGTCTTTCACTGCTTCACAGTAACACCACTGATCCCACTTCTGACACCAATTTTTGTTATACTCATGAATAGTGATATCAGTGTGTTGTGGGTACGTTTGTTTATTTGAGGGTTCTGCAAAAGATGGACATTTATATTACAAAGATGACACGTTCTGTCCTGCTTCCATCTCCCACACCCGAAGTGGTTCTTCGGCACTTGTGACCAAATGTGATATTATACACATGACCAAAAATGACATCACATGCATGAACACTAGTGTTAACCACTAATACGTATCTAAATAACATACTACAGGACAGAAATTCTAGTCTAGCTTTACTGTTTGGCTTAAACTTAGGCTAAATGAATTTATACATTCACACCAAGGAAAACCACGTGGTCGTCCTCATCAACTCGCAACAGTTAGCTTTGCTTAGCTGCTACAATAATCCCTTTGAACCACATCACACACGTAATGGAGATAACATTCCCAACATTATCCACAGCTCCCGTTCTCACTGTACTTATCATATCTTATTATATCCAATTTCTGTAAGCTCACCTGCAAAAAACAGACATTTATATTACAACGATGACACGTTCTGTCCTTCCATCTACCACACTTCTTTAG
Source organism: Thalassophryne amazonica (assembly GCF_902500255.1). NCBI lineage: Eukaryota > Metazoa > Chordata > Actinopteri > Batrachoidiformes > Batrachoididae > Thalassophryne > Thalassophryne amazonica. The sequence goes on along the minus strand of NC_047104.1, from coordinate 141,006,963 downwards.
ACTTCTTTGACTCCCATACTTCCTCGGCACTTGCGACAGAGGTGAAAGTGGCGCTCAGCTGGGTAGCTACTCCCCCTAGCGTCGAGGTAGGGCTACTACTCATATGTAATGCATGACAACACAGGTCTAGAACATATAACTGTAACTGTAGCAATTAAATGAAAAGGAACAAGAAGATACATGACAGGAAATAGAAGAATAAACAACATTATAAACAAAAATGTGGGGTGGCTTCTCCTTATCCTTAAACATACACGTCTGATGACCCTGCCTAGGAAGTGATTGAAACTCTGGATCTTAGCTGGATCTAGTTCTAGGACAATCACAAAGGCGGGCACTCTGCTCGTCGTGACATTTCAGCGACATTGTACCAAAAGGCACATGGGAGACTTTGATTCCAGATCTGATCTGTTTACTTGTATTACTCTTTTTCTGTGTGTTCCACTCCACCATGAAGCTGTAAAACTGGTGATGCAACAGACAAAAGTTGCACTGTGCTCAATTTCTACTGTCACACTCTCAGAAGCCTATAACGCTGTCAGAGTTGTGTGGGTGTCTTGGTGGCTTCCCTCACTAGTCTCCTTCCTGAACAGTCAGTTTTTGAGATTGATGTGACTTGGAGTATCATGTATACATCCCTTGACTGGAAAACTCACTGTAAAAGTGATGATTTGCATTAACTGATTCCTTCCACATCCAAAGACATGCAAGTTTGGTGAATTGGTGAATCTAAATTGACCATACATTCTAAAAATGAACCACTGTCTCAATGGGAAAAAGTGACACAACAATTTGCATAGATTTTTTTTTAATTATTTCAACTTAATTAAAGTTATTTTAACTTAACTACAGAGGTCCTGTGGCATTAACTCAGTTGAAAGTTGAAATAACATCAATTTTTCTCATTGAGACAGCAGTTCCTTTATTTATTTATTTATTTATTTATTTATTGGAGTGTAGGTGTGAGTGAGAATTAATTTGTCTGTTTATATAAAATGGCCCTGCAATAAATTGGGATAGGCTCCATCCCTCGTGGCCCTTAATTGGAATTAACCAGAATAATATTTATGTTTAGGGTGTACAATTACTTATGGCCTCAAAAAATGGAGGGAATATGTATACAAATGACCGCAATTGTGGTTCATGTGGTATTTTTATTAAACTTCTTGAATTAAAGGTGAAAGTCAACCCTACAAGAACATCGCAATTGTTATATTTTAACTATACGGTGGTGGTATAGAGAGGCAAAATTACTAAACGTCTGTCACTATCCGTAATATCTCTGGAAAAGAAGGATGGACTTTGGACAGCAGGCAGGGTTAATTTTTTTTAACAGAAGTGAGGTTATATCAGGGGTCAGTGAGGTCTGCGGGTTGTGAAACACTTTGATCAGAGTCCACAGCTTGCATGAAACTCTGTCTGATTACATCAAATCGCTTTTCTCCTTCATTTTGAAGTCCAAACATTGTTTTAAATTCTTGTAACAGTCATTTTGATATGATTTAGGGCCCCTTCACACATAACACGATTGAAGTCGACTAGCGCACGAAAGAGGAATTGCATGCCATTTGTGAAAAATTGGAGCTGCCTCCAACGCCTCGTACACGTGTGTCTACAACTATTCATGCACACCAGCAGTTGAAAGACAGAGCGTGCCCTGTGAGAGCCCATTCAATCCCTTTCATGGCAGCTGTCAGCCAAATTCCAGGTGACACACATGAACATCTAACACTGCTCGCCTGACACTTAGAAAGTGTGTGGCCATCCACGCTGTCAGCATGAAAACAGTCAGCAGTTGATCACTTTCGAGCCGGATGTGAAATTTATCTAAGTGCCCCCACGACTGTTGCGTTGCAAAAAGCAACACACATGTGGTGCATGTGTCTTGCACATGTGTCGTCCCCCTCCAAAACACATGTTGCATATGTGTGTTTCGCCCCCACTCCTCCCTACACATGTGCCGTGTGTGGAGGGGGGCACACTTGCATAAAATGCTTCTATGTATGTACAGACATGTACAGACAGCCAGGTCAGAGTGCACACAGCACGGCAAGCTGCCTCTCAGCTGCTGATCAGAGACTCCAAATGACGGCTCAGGGCAGAGGATGTGTCACAGTACAAACACAGAGACCACAGCCAGGATAGGTATATGAATAAGTACTACACTACATACATACATACACAATTACATAACTAATAACTAAAAAATAATGATCACATAACAGAGACTGACATGTTGTGTGTGCGCTGGACGGACAGGGGGCGTGTCTGCCAACAGCAGCTGGTGTTGATATCTCTGGTTCTGGACATCCTAGCTGGGGCACACGTACTGTGTTTTGAAGGACATGAACTTACAACTGTCCACTGTGACATGCGTGTGTCTGCTTGCTGTCCTCACGTGGACATTGACAGGTTGCGCCACGGACGGTCAGATCATAACACGCAGCGGGCGATCTGAATGTCACATCACTGACGTGAGCACTGTTCTAGATGATGCGGTGTCTGTCCTGCGGCACGTTGTCCACAGGACACTAGTGTCGGGCCGGACACGCGCGCGGGGTCGGCTGAAGACACCGGGATCAGCAGATGTGGACATGATAAGAGCGAACTGCTTCATTCATGTCATTTCATGACTGTACATCTGTGACCATGGGTCACCAACAGAGGAACAAACGGTTCATACTTGTATTGTCCTCTTGATAAGAGGGATTCAATAAAATGTGGTGTTTTTTTATGGTATGTGACTTTTTTTAAATACGTTTATTTCCTTGTTGATTTCAAGCATTTTACGCAGCTTTTATAGGACAGTGACAGCAGCACTGTGGTAAAGTTTCTGGCTGGCAATCAGAGCTTTTGTAAATTGCAGGTTCAAATCCCGTGGGTGGCATGTATTTTTTTTCCACAGCAACTGCGCAATGTGAGTACACATGCTCCAGCTGCTTGCACTGTGTTCCTGCTGCGACGGTTTCGTGCATGCTCGTACACGAAACCCTCGCAGAAGATTGTTCATGCCTGGCCGACCACATGTCCCTCCCGACGTCGGCTCGATGTGTTTGTGGTTCGCTCATACGAGCTGTTTCTCCGTGGTTTGCCCTGATTTGTATTTATTCATACTATGTGAATGGGCCCTCAATAATGATATTTACACATCAACAACAACATTTGCAGAGTAAAATAGAACCTGTCATTCATATATGTGGTCCCATTTCAAGTAATGCTAAATCTACTTTATTACAGTATAACTGAACTGAGTTGATCAAGTTGACTTAACTCGATTTGGAGTAGGATCATACAGTATATGCTAACTGCAGGTTCTATTTTACTCTGCAAAATTTACTGTGAAGGGAAGAGAAAGCAGATATATTTCTTTATTTTGTGTCACAGAGGACATACAGGACAGTCAGACCATTTTTGCAACATTTACTGTTTGATTTTATCATGTGCATAAATTGCAATAACAAACTTAAAATAATTCATTGAGGCTCAGTTTATCATGTGCAGTGATAAAACAAAGTCAGTTTTGCTTCTTATTTGGACATAAATTGGATCATTGTGTTGAAGGTAACCACTAAAATTGAAATGTGATCTGTGGCCTTTTTCAGATGCTCTCCTTGGAAAGTTGATAAGAATGTGCTGGCGCAGGGGATCTTGTTTCAGCTGCTTTCTGCTGTCACGTTGACCCACGACACACTGAGCACCAGTGGTGTGGGAGTGGCGCTCACAGGCCTGTATAAAGCAGGCAGTGGAGCTCAGACGGCATCCCTAGATTGAGAGAAGTGGATTCTACGCCGACATTCACTCAGTGTTATTTTGGACACGATGCTGCGAGTCAGATGTCTGAGAGGAGGCAGCAGAGGGGCCGAGGCTGCCCATCTGATTGGAGCCATGGTTGGTATCTTCTTTCCCAAAAATTTTACAAACATTTAAACTGGGTGGGAGCTACAATTATTAAAAGTACACGTCAATCACAGTGAATAAAAAAAAATAGACTTTGATTAAAGCATTGCTTTCACTGCAGGCTACATCCTAATCAGTTTCTGACATAATTTTATCTGCAATGATCATAAAAATGTAGTTTTACAACGTCAGAATGCAGAATCTTCCTGCCGACCTGCTGAGTTAAATGGAGCAGAGATGCAGCTTCGGTTTGTTTCTAACTTCTTGAAAGAACACATTTGACCCCTGAGTGACAGTAAACAGCTGTATGGAGAAGATGCGCTCCCACTGACCCTGGATCAGCTCCAGGGACCACAGTCAAGCTTATCCTGCAGATTACACTTCCTGCTGTACTTTGGCACCAAACCAGGTTACAGTTAACTGCAGATATTCTCCAGGGATTTGGAACTGTTTTACTCTGTCAAATATTCCTCATCCATTGTGTCCTCTCAGACCCATGAAATTAAATGTGGATATTCAAATATTCTCTGTATTAGTCGCAATCAAGTTCAATTAATTCTGTATGAAAATGATTAATGCTATTTATAGATCCAAACTATTAGTTCAGTATTTGAAAAACTGAAAAATAATAAAATTTCTGCAACTGTTTTTTTTTTTGTTTGTTTGTTTGTTTTGTTTGTTTTTTAAATCAGCAAATTGTTAATGCCATGCAGACAAAGAAGGTAAGAGGCGTCTTTATCGTCACTGTACATAGAGTGGCAGTGCATCATTTCAGACCATATAACACTTTGATGGAACAGAAGAATTGGAAAAGTGGTAAACTATCTAATTAATCTACTAATTACCAGTTACAAATAAATCTCAATTTTATTTATTTTTTTGATTCATGTTGTTTGTTTCTTGGCACAGCAGAATGTCAAAAAGTTGTGACTGGTTGGTTGCTTCCCCTCAGCTTGGCCGAGCTGCGACTGGTTGGGTACAAAGGGCCTTCCAGAGCACTTCGAGTGCAGCGGCTGCACAGTCCCAGCTTGCAGCTGAACATGAACACATTACTGAGCCTCTGCAGCAGGAATGTCCTGTCTGTAGCTACAATGAATGGGACCCGTTAGAGGAGGTGATCGTGGGCCGCACAGAAAACGCCCATGTGCCTCCATTCACTGTGGAAGTGAAAGTATGTGTAAAATTACTATTTTATTTTCGTTCTATATGCATACATCCTCTGACAACATCAAACCTGTAAAGAAAACTGGAGTTGTTTGTCATATTTCATAACAGGCTAACACATATGAGAAGTATTGGACCTTCTACCAGAAATACGGGGGCCAATCTTTTCCTGCGGACCACTTGAAGAAAGCCGCTGCTGAGATTGAAGAAATGTGCAATATTCTGCGTCTTGAAGGCGTCACTGTCGTAAGGCCTGAACCCATTGACTGGTCCTTTGAATACAAAACTCCAGACTTTGTGTCATCAGGTAACAAGAAAATATTTGCCAAGCACAAGTTCAGAATAAGAGGCAAAAAAAAAAGGTTTTAGGCCGTGAAAACTCTCAGCTTCCCGGAGAATGTCCTCCTATAACAGACAGACGTGACTGAACTGTTTAAAAGTATTTGGGCAGTGCTGTAATTGTTGTAATTTTGCCCGTGCACCCACACAATAGAGTTGAAATGAAACAATCAAGATGCCCTGGTAATGTGGACATTTAGCTTTAATTTGAGGGGTTTAACAAAATATGTCATTAGATTAGATCGAACTTTATTAATCCCTTGGGAAGACTCCCTCAGGGAAATTGAGGGTCCAGTGGCATTGTATATCAGCACACAGAGTAAGAAGCACACAGAATATCAAATGTGAAAATAAAAATCAATTTGCAAATATAAATATGCTAATATAAATACCAGAAATACTGCTCGCTCCTGGTTTACTGGCAGTCTGTGGCTGAAGAGGATGGTCTGGTTGCTGATGATAGTGTGCAGACGGTGAATGGCATCGTCCATAATGTCCAGCAGTCTGTCCAGGTTCTCTTTGCACTGGCATTAACCATTTTTTTATATTTTAAAATCACTGAATATGTCTTGGACTTCATTGACAGCCGTCATTAAGAAGTACAAACAGTGTGGTACTTTACAGTAAATTTGTCTGCAGTAAGCAGTTCTCAAAAACTAATTGACTGTGCAAAAAGGAGGCTGGTGAGGTAAGCCAACAAGACAACTATGACAACTCTGTAGCAGTTATAGTCATCACCAGCAACAGCTTCACGATAACAGAGAAAGAGCATTCTTACAAGAAAACATAAACTCTAAGCTTAAGGGTTCACTGGCAGACTGCAGCTAAAATTTCATGTTCTTTTTGCAAAAAAAAAAAAAACCTCTGTTCCACTCCATGTATAACTGTATAACTCCTGTATAACTGATGATGCAACAGACAAAACCTGCACCATGCAGAATGTCCCCAATCACAGAAGTGTATAACTCCTGCAGGGTTGCCATCGGTGGCTTGGTGGCTTCCCTCACTAGTCTCTTGTTTTTGAGAACTGCCTACTCCAGATATGACACAAAAAACACTTAATTTGACTAACAGACATCGTTGTCTGGATTTCACCTCTGAATACTGAGTTCATCCAATTATCAGCAGAAATTACTTGTAGTAACCCTGCCAACAGACAGACAACTCAACACATAAATGATTCTTAAAATATTTGTTTAAAAAAACAAAAAAACAACTAAAGTCCGCATTCAGATCCCAGTTGACGCTCTAAATGAAAGGGTTCTTCTTATTCAGCACTTCACAATGTTTTTTGGAGATGATCTGAAAACATTTGTAATTAAAATGCACCCATTTTACTAACAGACAAACACGCGCAGGTAACGGCCACATAATGACAGTGCTCATACATGACATTTGTATGTTTTCACTTGAATATATAGTACGTGCAGGAGGCTGAATGTGGATTGTAACTTTTGCAGGTATGTATGCTGCCATGCCCCGAGACATCCTGCTCGTTGTGGGAAACGAGATTATTGAGGCTCCGATGGCCTGGAGATCTCGATTCTTTGAGTACCGAGCCTACAGACCTCTGATCAAAGAGTACTTCAGAAAAGGTGCTAAATGGACCACTGCTCCCAAACCCACCATGGCTGATGAACTGTATGATCAGGTGAGAGATCTTGTCCTCTTAGATGGATGATTTCTTAACAATACAATGTATACACATGATGAGATGCGTGTGGAGTGGTTTTGACTAATGTTTAATAAAGTGTTGACGGTTCGTGTTCAATTTCATTTGGATTTTCAAAGTGAATTCAGATTGAGTTTGTGTATAACCTGTGAGCGCAGACCTGTATGAGTTCAGCATCTTAAATCATTTTTATGTGTTTATTAGGACTACCCCATCCGCACTGTGGAGGACAGGCACAAGCTGGCCGCACAGGGGAAGTTTGTGACCACGGAGCATGAGCCCTGCTTCGATGCTGCTGATTTCATGCGAGCTGGGAGGGACCTTTTTGTCCAGAGGAGTCAGGTCTGCTATCTGCTAAAGCAGCTACCAAGAATGTCCACAAGAAGCCCCTAAATTTGCTTCTCACGCAAGTCTATTTGCTATAGTTTTCACAGCAGATCTGGCATGAGTTTGTATGTAGATTTGGCACAAGATTTACACCGGATGGGCTTCGTGAGACAAATCCAGGGTCTGCATTTATCAGTGATTTATACACACAAAAACCATGTGTAGACCCTTTTCCATGGATGAATCTATATATGAAAAGGCCTCTGTGTACGTGTATATGGGCTTAGATCAGGGACACACTGGGGAGAACTGACATTTGCAGTTTGGCACGCTTATGTATTTTGGGTCAAGGATGTATCCCGTCAAAACAAAACATTGATAGGACTAATATTTTTGGAGAAACTACAGATATTAGCTAACAACAGTGAACAATGGATGTTGATAATTACATTCTGGACTCACATGCCATTCCAGCAAGGGGCGGTAAATCCTTGATATATTAAAAGTGAAGTGGCCTCTGTGTCCGTGTATGCACCTTCAATCACAGACAAACTGGGGAGAGTTGGTATTTGATGTTTGGTATGCTTGTGTATTTTGGGTTAAGGATGAATGCTGCTAAAACGGAACGCTGAAAGGAATAATATTTTTGCACAAATTACAAATATTAGCTCACAGTGAACAAAATGTTGCAGTCAACTAAATGGGGGAAAAATAATAATAAATACAATTATTCACAAAGCTCTCATTTTAATTTCCTGAACTTTCAATTAAAATCATTATTAAAATAAACTTTGCATAATTTATTACCACATTTGAAAAATATCACCTACCTATTTTATAAACAACGCAAACTAGAACCTATGGATCCCCAAGGGCAACATGCTAGTTGCAATTTATAAAAGAAGATTGTGCAGTTGGAATGTGTGCAGTCATCAGATCATGTGTACACTCATTTGTCAGAGCAAGTCATGAAGAGGAAAGGAAAAAACAAGGGGCAATGTACTTTAACATAAAATAAAAGAGCCATTGTCAAGGACGTATATTTCTGAACATTAAAATGTTTTTTTTGTGTGTATATATATATATATATATATATATATATATATATATATATATATGGGTGGGTGCCTACATACACACCCACACACACCATTTGTCATCCAACACAAAAATTAGAAAAATTGAATGAAAGGCAGGTTTGTTTCACTGCTTTTTTTTAAAACTTCATTATGATCCATGAGAACAGCTATACTGCTTTTCTTTTAATTTCATTTTATTATTTTTTGCAGGTTACAAATTATATGGGAATTGAGTGGATGCGCCGTCATCTGGCACCAGACTACAAAATCCACATCATATCATTCAAGGATCCTAATCCCATGCACATCGATGCCACTTTTAACATCATTGGCCCAGGTCTTGTCCTGTCAAACCCTGACCGTCCGTGCAAACAGGTAAGAACGAAGAAGGTACACAACATATTTGTCACTATGAGTTTCCACCCAATTCTCTTATCATTTTCACATCCGGTGTCTGTGTAGACCATGATATCAGTTACATTCATCTGAGCGATTATGGGCATGTTCATCAAAAAATGAGGTGTGGTCAGTCACAAACCTAGTGCTTCCTGTCGTTCATCTGAAGTGTTTGCACTTCGTGCCACAACAAACCAAGTCTGAATGGGTTCATGATGTGCAAAATAAGAACATCATACTGAATTGTACACAAAAAAGTAACAGACTATTGCAAGGTACATACATAAGTGTTATATTTTAACTAAGGAAGGTTTGAACCCACAATGCAGGCAGTGATGAGGCATCAAGCGGTAGGTGCAAAGACACAAGTGATTTATTGTCCAAATTGTGACTGAAGTTCCCAACAAGAGTAAAAACCAGATGTGGCAAAGGGGTTAAAAATAAACACACAAGCAATGTTCAAACAGAGTCATTGGAAAATTTGGAATACTCACACTCCAAGGAGCAATGTGAAACATCTGGAAAACTATCAGGAACAGAAGTGTGGCTTAAATGCAAAATAAACTGATGAGTGAATGGAAGACAGGTGTGTGCAGAGGTCAAAGGCCAACAGACTACAGAAAGGTGGCAAAAATAAACAGCATAAGAAGGTGAGAAAAGGATCAAACATAAAGGCAGGCAAGTGAACAAGTCAAAGGTAAGTGACCACAACAAAGGTGGCAAAAACTATCAGCATTAGAAGGTGAGTAAAAAAAAAAATACAATAAGTAACCTTATGAAAGAAGTCAAAACCACAGAACTGAATCATAAATATAACACAAGAGAACTGAACCAGATGAATAATACCAGATGAACTAGAGAGAGCTGCATGGGAGACCAGAAGACAGACGCAAGAGAAAGACCAGGAACAAAGACAAAGGATGACCCCTAACAGGACACACACACAACAAAATGTAATGGAGTCTTCCATGGTCTAATACGTATGTATCTGTGGTGAAAATTTGGTCAAAATCCGTGCAGTAGTTCTGACGTAATCCTGCTAACAGCAATCCTTCAAAGCCTATGTAAAGTGAAACTTGATCCAGAATCCAGATCAGGATTACCTCCAAAATTTACTGCAATCTTCAGTGGCCTAATATGCACATGTGAACATTTCGTTAAAATCCATGTGGTATTTTTGACATAATCCTGCTAAAAGACAGACAGACAAATAAATAAATAAATGCAGATGATTTTATTCCGTCCTTGCTGGATGTAATAATGATTAGAGTTGGCAAATTACAGTACCATCTGAAGCTATAATGTCAAAAATCTCATAGATCTTCCCAGAGTCATAAGTGATCGCGCACAAATTTGGATTATACTTGCCATACAGATCGGTTGATCTTTGCAAAATTCTGTGAACGAATGCAGGACGAACAGATTGACAAATTCATGGTAGGAAACTTTTTTAGATTAAAATTAGAGATATGGTACACAAAAATATATGCCCGGGGTCATACTTTGAGGGTTAATACCACAGCACTGTGTGCCATACAGTGGGGTTTGATAGTTGATCCTGTGACTGGCTGATTTCATGATATGCTGGCAAAATGCCCATGAAAAATTAACCAGATAAACCTAACCCCTTTTTGTACAATGCCCACCATTGTGTTCACTTTACATGACCACAAGATAACAACAGAGACTGGGACACACCCCAAATGAATTTGTGTTATGCATTTTAGAACATGCAGTACAGATCTGGCATGAACGTGAGCACAAAATGGCAGGACACAAATGCAGGACTCATTCAGAAGCGTGGTATGAGAAGAAGGGTTTAATTCAAAAACAGGTGGAGGTCGGTACACAGAAAGGCAGGCAAAAATCAGCAGCAGTATCCAAATCATGAGAGTGACTCAAGGTAAAAAAACAGGCAAATGGTTCAATAAACACAGCATGTCAAGACAATGAACAAGGAATGTGAGAAGCTGGCAGTGGTGTCAAAAGTACACACATTTGTTACTTAAGTAGAAGTATAGATACTGCAGTTTAAAAACACTCTGGTAAAAGTTGAAGTATCAACTTGACCTCTTTACTCAAGTAAAAGTGAAAAAGTATGTGCTCCAAAACCTACTTAAAGTATAAAAGTATAAAGTAACCTTTAAAAAAAAAAAAGGTAGATGCCACTATATGAATTGAAAGCTTAATTTAAAAACTGATTCCTTCTACATGTGGCCCAAGACCCAAAATTACCCCCCAACACCACCTGCACGAAAATGTTTCAATTCTAGAAGCTCTGAAATGCAATCTGGGACTATTCCAGACAATAAACTGGAGTGAGTGCTAAATCCATTTAGTGAAGAAAAAAACCCCCAACTTTCCTTATTCAAATTCATTCCAGTAGTATTCTGCTCTTACAAGGATGCAGCAGTTTTCTAGTTTGGCAGATAGTTCCGGAGGAAATCACTGAAGAAATTAACACATTGAAAATATGGTTTGACTGAAACAAATTGTCATTAAATAAGACAGGGATGAAGTGGAGGTGTAATAGTCACTAGGTGTTCACAGGAAACACTTATTTATGTATGCTACCATTTTGTATGAGATGAACTCAAAGATCTAAAACTTTTTCCACATACACAATATCACCATTTCCCTCAAATATTGTTCACAAACCAGTCTAAATCTGTGATAGTGAGCACTTCTCCTTTGCTGAGATAATCCATCCCACCTCACAGGTGTGCCATACCAAGATGCTGATTAGACACCATGATTAGTGCACAGGTGTGCCATAGACTGCCCACAATAAAAGGCCACTCTGAAAGGTGCAGTTTTATCACACAGCACAATGACACAGATGTCGCAAGATTTGAGGGAGCGTGCAATTGGCATGCTGACAGCAGGAATGTCAACCAGAGCTGTTGCTCGTGTATTGAATGTTCATTTCTCTACCATAAGCCATCTCCAAAGGCGTTTCAGAGAATTTGGCAGTACATCCAACCAGCCTCACAACCGCAGACCACGTGTAACCACACCAGCCCAGGACCTCCACATCCAGCATGTTCACCTCCAAGATCGTCTGAGACCAGCCACTCGGACAGCTGCTGAAACAATCGGTTTGCATAACCAAAGAATTTCTGCACAAATTGTCAGAAACCGTCTCAGGGAAGCTCATCTGCATGCTCGTCGTCCTCATCGGGGTCTCGACCTGACTCCAGTTCGTCGTCATAACCAACTTGAGTGGGCAAATGCTCACATTCGCTGCTGTTTGGCACGTTGGAGAGGTGTTCTCTTCATGGATGGTGCGAAGGAGATGTGTTGGACTGCATGAGGCAAATGGTGGTTACACCAGATACTGACTGGTATCCCCCCCAATAAACCAAAACTGCACCTTTCAGAGTGGCCTTTTATTGTGGGCAGTCTAAGGCACACCTGTGCACTAATCATGGTGTCTAATCAGCATCTTGATATGGCACACCTGTGAGGTGGGATGGATTATCTCAGCAAAGGAGAAGTGCTCACTATCACAGATTTAGACTGGTTTGTGAACAATATTTGAGGGAAATGGTGATATTGTGTATGTGGAAAAAGTTTTAGATCTTTGAGTTCATCACATACAAAATGGGAGCAAAACCAAAAGTGTTGCGTTTATATTTTTGTTGAGTATATATGTATGTTCATTGTTAGTTGCGTTTATATTTTGTTGTGTTTCTATTCAGGTTCTTTTTGCCTCTTTCACTAAAATTGTATATAATAATCATTAGATTATTAATATATAACCAAAAATACATTTAAGAAATATTACAATTTGAAAACAAATGCACCCGAACGTGATGAGAGCTGCTTAATGCTAACTTTTAACATTGAAAATGCCATAGACATGCTAACGGGTTAGCGTCGCTCCCGTTTTTAAGTTATAAAATACATCTATCAACTGTTTCAGAAGACCATAACAGGTCGGTTTAACATAGAAAAGATAAATAATACTCACAGAAGTATGCTCTTTAGGGTTTTAGTGGGGGAAAATTAAGCAAAAGAAAGAATAAACGAAGCAATAGGTCGAAGCATTGCTTCAATCGCGAACCACTGCCTGGATTGGTTCACGGTTCAAAGCAAAGCCGTGCTGCAGAAAAGTTGATTACAGGCGCACATGACGTGAAATATATAACATTAAACTGAAGGCAAGAGTAACAAGGCTGTTTGTTTTAAAAATGTAAGGAATTAGAAAGTACAGATACTTGTGTGAAAATGTAATGAGTAGAAGTTTGAAGTAGGCAGAAAAATAAGTAAAGGAGTAAAGTATAGATACCTAAAAAGTGTACTTAAGTACAGTAACAAAGTATTTGTACTTCGTTACTTGACACCTCTGGAAGCTGGTAGTGATGACACTAAGGTACAAGGAACCAAACATGAACACATAGCAAAACAAACCCCGAACATGAACATAGCCCCACATGACAGAGATCCTCAAGACAGGACTCTACATGTTTCTTGCAACTTTGCTGAAGAAAACTCTAAAATACTGCTGTCCTGGTGCCTCAGATTGAGATGTTTAAGAAGGCTGGCTGGACTATTGTGAAACCCCCGACGCCTCTGATTCCTAATGGTACGTAAACGAAAACCTTCCATGATTTGAAGTTTTTCTATATTTTTTAATGGGTGTAAAAAAGCCTGTTTCTGTCTTTCCGTGAAGACCACCCACTGTGGATGTCATCCAAATGGCTGTCAATGAACGTTTTGATGTTAGATGAGAAACGTGTGATGGTTGACGCCAATGAAGCCACTATCCAGAAAATGTTTGAGAATCTTGGTGAGTTCATACATTTAAGAAAACACAGTAAATAAAGGACAACTGAAGAGCATAAGTGATATTTAATAATATGAATGTATTTTTGATGCAGGTATCAAGACCATAAAGGTGAACATTCGCCATGCCAACTCCTTGGGTGGTGGTTTCCACTGCTGGACAACCGATGTCCGCCGCCGTGGTACCCTGCAGTCCTACTTTCACTAGCCTTGCCAGAAACAGGCAGTTTTTATTGAGCTTTAAAACTTCAAGGTTCAGTCCAGATTTATTATAAATATTACATTCTGGTTAATCATTAATCTAACTCTCTGCAAGTAGATTCACAAAGTCTACACAGCAAATTCATTCCCTCCATCCCTGGCTGACAGTCCAGTGGTAGTGTCACACCCTAATCACAAGATTGTACGTTTAAACCCCACCTAGCACCTTTTACTATGGGAGCAGACATTTTCTACATTGGGTTTCCTCTCATGGACACATCTTATGAACGGTCTTAATAGTTTACACTAAAAATTAGGCAGAAGAGCCTTAAAAATTCCACACTTCCACAAAGGATGATAAAACAAACCACTGCCAAGGGTGGAGACAAAACTATCAGTGTTAAAATTAATACTATTCCAAACTTGTGATTTTGCATTGTAGAGCTTTGTGATCGTAAAATCGACTACATCTACTGCTTATAAATTTCACATTTGATGACAAAAGTACATACATGCGTGGGTGTCACCTGTGGTAACTCATTGTTTCAAAGAAGTCATATTTTTTATTTATTCAGTGAGCCAGTAAAGGTCAATAAGCGTTTTAAAAACGTGAAAGTCCATCGTCAACATACAACATCAGCGCATAAACAATCCTATTCTTACAATTCTAAGAATCTCCCTGTTTCTGCAACCATTGTGTTAATTGGAGAAGAGCTGCTGCCCAAATGAGCTATTTTTGAGCTAAGGTTCTACGTACACTGTGGAACTTTGTTTTTAAATGTGACCAACCATTTCCAGCCCGACAGCTATATTTACGCCAACAAATATTACAACCCTTCAACTTGCAAAGAAACGGTAATGCAACATTTAGAATATAAGATCTGTCTCCTGACCTATCAGTGTGTCTATGGCAGTGCTCCGGTGTACCTTAAAGATCTGATCAGTCCTTACAATCCATCACATCACCTTCGCTCTTCTGACAGTCACCAACTCCAGTTTTCAAAGGCCAAACTCCGCACTACGGGAGATAGGGCCTTCCAGACGGCTGCACCCTGACTGTGGAATGCTCTTCCCTGCCATCTAAGACTGCCACAGTCAGCTGAAACTTTTAAAAAACACTTAAAGACATACTTGTTCTTAAAATCTTTTTCTTAATTGTTTTTTTTTCCCATTCTACTGTGTTTTATTGTATTTTTATGGTAGCGCCTTGAGATTTGCTTGTCAAATGTAAGGCGCTTTATAAATAAAATTTATTATTATCATTATTATTAACATTTCTTCTGTTTTGCTTTCATTGGCATTTTGGACTTTTTAATAACATACATACCAAAAATTTTTTTACAGGGGATTCCTGTAAATTCCAGCATGAATTTTATTAGCAACAGCTTCCTCTCCATTGTTAACACAGCCGCCGTACATTCTTTATTTGCATGTGCAAAGGTTAATGCAGTGTACAAAGCTCGCCAAATTTGAACTTTTACCGTGGAGCACCCCCACAGTACACACTGTAGTCCTCCATGCTAAAATGCCACAATGCTATGCATACACAGTCATGGAATAATGTTGCCACAGGTGGCACCAGAGGTACATGCTGGACTGGGTCTTTAAGTCTTAATTGAACTTGTGTGAATTGTGTTGATTTAACTTTACAGTGCATTACAGTGAGTTTGCAAACAGCTTTGTTCAGACATACTATATGCTCATTAGTAACAAAAGAACATGATTTATCCTTAATTCAGTATAGTTCTCAATAATTACTGCATTTCTGGCCTGGCTGTTGTGAAACTAAATTAGTAATGGCATATGTACATCTGAAAGCCAAAACTATGAGGACAAGGTACAATTTGGTATGTGAATGTCATCAAACTCTAGGGCACAGTAGGGGAGACGCTACCTCTTCATAAAAACTTATAAACCATTATTCTGTATGTTCCAAGTTTTTTATACTGGGGAAAAAAGACTGTTAAGTAGGCAATTAAATTTTATTTGTTAGCACTAGTGTATTATTTTGTAAAATTTTAAATTGAAGAAACAAAGTTCTATTTGTTTGTTTTTTTTCATACATTTCACTGCATTTCCCTGCGATTAGTAATTAGTGAGTGTATGTGTGTGTGTATATATATATATATATATATTTATGCTAGAGGTGAACCATGTCAATTTCTATAAGCATCACACACACATATACAGGCACACATAGTCATCTTTATGTGCTCTTTATTCTAATCAATAATGCTGACCATGTGTGTGTGTGTGCGTGTGTTCGCTACGCACAGCCACAGTAATTAAGCAATCGACACCAAACTTGCTATGGTGACTGGGGGCACCAAGGGGAAAGTTACTGATGCCCTTAGGTTGAAAGCGTACGTGTGCAAACACACACACACACAGTCAGCCTTATATATTAAATCTCATCCTGCTCACTGGAACCCCTATTTTTGCAGTTCATGTGGTACTCAGGTCAGGTAGCAACACACTTTACATACTATGTAGTAGCGTCTGGCCAGGATGCACTTTAATTACAATCCGAACGGACCAGTGCACACTGCGTGCAAGTTAAAGTGCTCATTTTTTCAATTAAAATGTACCTGCTGTGTACGTACGGCGTGCCAGAGTATTGCAGTGATATGACATGCTCTCACCTTTTATCATCATTCACTTGAGTCTCATGAATGTCACAAATGGCTCTCTGAAAATGAATGATGCCAACATACACACAATGCAATGCAACTTACTACACCTTAACTAAAGTGATATGAAATATACAATAACATGGGTAAAATTCTTCTTCTCCATTACCCGTGCATAGAACAGGTAACTCAGCTAGTTAACTATATATAGCTATATATATACATACATACACTTAGAAATATATATTATAAAATTTATTTAAAAACTTACATAAAATGTATGAGGTCCATATCAAATTTTGTATACCTTTTACCTCTGTTGCAAATCTAGGCCAGTTATATGCTTGTAGTCATTCTTGCCAAAGTGTCTGGCTGTTTTTTGTTCAAAAAGTAAAAATACCCACAGATAAAAAGATGTTTGATTTTGTGATTCCTTTGCTGTGCATAAAGTTGGATATAAGAATCTAGATGTTTACAGCTTAAGGTCTGCCTTGATATTTAGTTTGGAATGTTGAGTTTAAGGCCACTATGGAATATAGAAATATGTGAATTGTTTTATTGTGTGAAACATTGACAAATATATTAAAAGAAATGCATGATGCACTACTTGTTTCTCATTACTTAACATATCTGGATTTTTTTACAGCACTTGGAACCCAGTATACATGATGAAATTTTGTACATAAATGCAACACAGTCATGTGAAACGATATATACAGTAAATATATGTATAAATTCAGTTACAGTAAGCAGCTGATGAATGGTATTGCAGTTTGTACAGACACATCAGTAACCAACCAAACTGATGGATGGATGGATGGATAGATAGATAGATAGATAGATAGATAGATAGATAGATAGATAGATAGATAGATAGATAGATAGATAGATAGATAGATAGATAGATAGATAGATAGATAGATAGATAGATAGATAGATAGATAGATAGATAGATAGATAGATAGATAGATAGATAGATAGATAGATAGATAGATAGATAGATAGATAGATAGATAGATAGATAGATAGATAGATACTTTATTAATTTGCTAGGATTGAACATTGAGTCATTTATTATTATTTATTATTATTATACTGTATAAACTGTCCTACTGGGAATAAAATCAGTGAGAGTAACTGCATTGTGAAGATAATAATAACAACAACACCCGCTTTGTTTACTTATTGCTTTTGTTTAAGATGAAGGCTATATGTCACTGTGTCTCTGTGGCACCTCCTTGTGGCAGAGTGCAGAAAAGGGGGCTGCATGACACTGCAGAAATAGTGCAGCAGATAAGAGAATATTTAGAGCAAAATCGTGCAAATGGTGATACAAGCACCAAAGTTGGCACAAATACTTCTTAGACATTACTCTTTAAAAAAAAAACGACTAGCCACTTGAATTTTCAATAGGTGGCCAGGTAGGGGTCAATTGAAGATTTACACAGGGGTCAAAATTAAAAATGCTCAAATCATTTTGAAAGCTATACCACATTATTTGTCTGATTGTAAAGATTCCAAAAAGGTATAGTTTGGACTATCTATGACTGAAAGATCAGGAGTTATGGGGTAAAAACAGCAAAAATGGTGACAAAGGTCAGTTTCAGTTTTAAAAGGAATAGTTTGGACCATGTATCATGCTCAGTTTGTTGGGAAAGTGTAGTGACACGGACCCACAACAGGGGGCGTAAATGAACGGACAATGGAAGGAGTCAAATTATAACACTTTACTGTTGTGAATGTCACAACCAAACACAGCAGATTCAGAATGTGCAACAGTCAATTAATAAAGGTGTCGTGTGGGCAGGATCGACGATAGGAGACGCCCGTCTGGAAACGAACCGGAACCACACGATTTCCACCGCCACCTGAACCCGAGGAATACTGGAGCCGCCAAGTCCCAGAGTCCCCAGGTGGCCACCTTCCCGGCGTTTCGGATCTGGTACTGCTGGCAGAAAGCAAAAGACAGTCAAAGGGTGGGTGTGTGAACACCCAGTAACAATGGTGGGAATGCCACCTCCACCTCTCACTAAACACGTTGCAGCGGTCTCAGATGAAGAGGAGCGCCGTCTTGCACAGCCTCCGCAAAAACGACCGGTTCTCCTGCAAACACTCACAATAACAGATTTATAAATCACAAAAGGCTGAGAGTATTACCTCCAGATGAAGACGATATCTCGGCAGTTTGGTGGAGGTGTCTTCCTGCTTTTATACCAGATGTGATGATTAGTGACAGCTGTCACGGATGATGGGTGACAGCTGTCACCACGGCTTGTTCCTGAGGCGGCAGCGCCCTCTCGTGCCTGAAGCCCGCACTTCAGGCAGGGCGCTTTCTGGTGGTGGGCCAGCAGTACCTCCTCTTCAGCGGCCCACACAACACAGTTATCATGTTACAGGGTAACATATGTCACATGTCATAGAATTCAGTGGACATCGAACTTTTTTGACCTTTACATTGGAGAGCAAACATTCAGCACAATCAAAACTATTCCATTTATTAATCCTATTAGCTCGTCCAATAATTTGCATCACTTTTTTCAAAATTGAAGGAACTTTACCTTTTGACCCCTGTACAAACTGAACTTGTGGATGTGTTTTTCTTCTTAGAAACAGGTACACACATTTCAAATATTTAAAAAAAATGACATTGGGGACTAAAAATATCAGCTATTTTTAAAATAAATCTTGTTTCCTTCTTGAATACAATTAGTGTACTGTACGTTAGTAGCGTAACATGTTATTATTAAATATTAAAACCATTCACACAAGGAGAAAATAGAAAGTCTTACCTGTCCATTTCAGTGAGCTCATCTTCACAGACTGATGAAAAAGTATTATCCACATAAAGCCTGATTTTGTAGAACGACATCTGAAAATAATTTAACTCCTTCGCCTGGCTGAAGAAAAGTCCCTTTGTCACACCGGTAGCTTGATGCCAGGTTACAGTGCCAGCACAGGTGTAATACGTTAATTGTGCATGCGTCTGCGACCAATGGTTTGAGTTTCTGCTGTGAAGGGAGCGTCCTCTTCTTCCATCTAGCCTCTCTGCGCCGCAAGTCTCTGCTGCATGCTATGAAATTATCCCATGATCCACAAAAAAATAAAATAAAATAATGTGTAAATACTCAGTTTTGCCTCCGTGTGGAGTGGAGACGACGCACGACACCATGCGTGCGTGCTTGTTAATATAAGTGTTCCACCCACCAATCAAATGGGTTGTGTCTGCCAGACTTAACCATTCTGACACGTATAATACCGTGCAGCACCGACCTGAACCACTCAATGGAAACAGGGCTGTTAGTAGCCTGTAAAAATCCATAAATTTGTTGCATAATTGTTTAAGCCACAGTGTTCAAAGAGTATGGGGGGAAAAGTGCCACTGGTCCACAATTCACGCACGTGATCCTTAGGAAACTCAAACCAGTGGACTCCATCTGCAAGTGTTTTAATAAAAACTTGCAGTAAACTCATCCAACTGGCATAACACCAGAAATGAAGCACTTAAACTGTTGTGTGGGCCGCTGAAGAGGAGGTACTGCTGGCCCACCACCACAAGATGGCGCCCTGCTTGAAGTGCGGGCTTCAAGCACGAGAGGGCATCGGCTTTGCTGGAGGTGACAGCTGTCATCAATCAACACAAGCTGTCACCCATCACCACCACTACAAAGACCGGACTGCAACTCCACCTCCTCGCCGAGAAATCAACTACCATTCAGGTAATTTCTCTGCTGACTGACACTTTGTGTGTAATAACCTGAACTTTTGTTGCAGCCGTTTTCCTGGAGTGTGTCCTTATCTGAAGGATTGGCGTTTGGTGTGACAGCGACGGCTTCGCCTCACACCCCAACCCAGATAAGTGGTTGACCAGGAGCTGCACGAGTGTGTGTGATTGGAGGTGGAGGTTTTCCCTCCTTTACTTAATACAGACTGTGGGATTACTGAGTGTGCGAACTCACACTCATCTGGACTGTCTCTGTTCTCTGCCAGCAGTATCGGGTCTGACTGCTGAAGACAGCGGCCACCTGGGGTGCAGGGCTTGGCGGCTCCGGTGTTCTTCAGCTCCGTTGGTGTTGGAAGCTGTGTGGGGATCCAGCTCTTCTCTCTCCAGGCGTCTTCTATCGTCGAGCCTGCCCACACGTCACCTGGTGTAAGATTGACAGTCCACCATATTGTTATTGTCTGTACGTTGTTGTGCGATTCACAACATTAAATTGTTACTTTTTGGCTTATCCATTGTCCGTTCATTAACGCCCCCTGTTGTGGGTCCGTGTCACGACACTTTCACAACAGGATTTCTCGGCCAGCGTCATGGATCCCGAGGGGCGTCAATCATCACTTGAACAGCCAATGGGAGAGCGAGGTGCACAGGCAGGAGGCGTGGTGGGTGAGCTGCAGCACATCTTAACCGCCTTTGCCGCTCGGTTGGACTTAGTTACCGAGCAGAGCAGTGTTCTCAATCGCAGGATAGAGGCTCTCACCGCCCAGGTGGAAGCGCATGCTCAGGGCGCTGCTGCAGCACCTCCTCCTGCTGACCGTGTGCCAGAAACAGACATTCTGCTGGTCATTCAACGACCCCCCCCCCACCTTCCCCTGAAGCATACATAAGCCCTCCGGAGCCGTACGGAGGCTGTGTGGAGACGTGCGCGGACTTCTTGATGCAGTGCTCGCTCGTCTTTTCACAGCGTCCCGTCATGTACGCGTCAGACGCCAGCCGGGTGGCTTACGTTATAAACTTGCTTCGAGGAGATGCACGCGCCTGGGCTACGGCGCTTTGGGAGCAGAATTCACGGCTCCTAACGGTTTATACTGATTTTGTGAGGGAGTTCCGACAGGTGTTCGACCACCCTCATAGAGGCGAGACCGCTTCAAGTGTGCTGCTGTCGATAAGACAGGGGTGTCGGAGCGCAGCAAAGTATGCAGTCGACTTCCGCATCGCGGCAGCGCGAGCCGGCTGGAATGCTGTTGCGCTCCGCGCCGCCTTTGTAAACGGACTGTCTCTGGTCCTCAAAGAGCACCTGGTGGCGAAGGACGAGCCGCGGGATTTAGATGGGCTTATCAACCTGGTTATACGGTTAGACAACCGATTAACAGAACACCGACAGGAGCGAGACGAAGGGCGTGGTCAGGGACAAGCCGTCCCTCTTCCTCCCGGGTCTGAAAGGGAGCCGACTTCCCCACGCTCCACTGCCAGGGCTCTCCACGTGACAACAGCTCCCCCTGCTGACGTTGCTATGGAAACGAGCAGGGCCAAAAAACGATCAGATCAGAGACAAAGGAGGCTGATCCGTGGAGAGTGTTTTCTCTGTAGCTCTACTGAGCACACACAGAGAGAATGCCTCAAACGATCAAAACAGCAGCACTCGTCCTTAGAGACTGGGCTAAGGGTGGGTCACAATACCCACGCGGGGAGACCCCGTAAATCTGCACGAATCCCAGTCACGATCCTGAGTGAGGATTTAACCCTTCACGCCCCAGCACTGGTGGACACGGGGTCGGAGGGAAATCTGCTGGATAGCAGATGGGCAAAGGAGGTTGGGCTCCCTCTAGTGGCCTTACCATCACCATTGTCTGTGCGGGCACTAGATGGCACCCTTCTTCCACTAATCACACACCAGACTCAGCCAGTGACATTGGTGGTGTCTGGGAATCACAGGGAGGAGATTGTGTTTTATGTAACACCTTCTACCTCCCGAGTGATATTGGGTTTTCCATGGGTGTTAAACACAATCCCCGGATTGATTGGCCGTCTGGGGTTGTGGTTCAGTGGAGCGAAACCTGCCACCGGGAGTGTTTAGGATCCTCGGTTCCACCCGGTGTGACAGCTAAGGAGGAGATTTTAGTCCCCCCCCAATCTGGCGGCGGTGCCAGCCGAGTACCACGACCTTGCTGACGTCTTCAGCAAGGATCTGGCACTCACGCTGCCCCCGCACCGTCCGTACGATTGTGCCATTGATTTGATACCGGGCGCTGAGTACCCGTCCAGCAGGCTGTACAACCTCTCACGTCCGGAACGCGAATCAATGGAGACCTACATCCGGGACTCGTTACCTGCCGGGTTGATCCGGAACTCCACCTCCCCGATGGGTGCTGGTTTCTTTTTTGTGGGCAAGAAGGACGGCGGACTCCGTCCATGCATTGATTACAGAGGGCTGAACGAGATCACGGTTCATAACCGATACCCGTTACCTCTGTTGGATTCAGTGTTCACGCCCCTGCATGGAGCCCAAATTTTCACGAAATTGGATCTTAGGAATGCTTATCACCTGGTTCGGATCCGGGAGGGAGACGAGTGGAAGACGGCATTTAACACCCCGTTAGGTCACTTTGAGTACCTGGTCATGCCGTTCGGCCTCACCAATGCGCCCGCGACGTTCCAAGCATTGGTTAATGACATCTTGCGGGACTTCCTGCATCGGTTTGTCTTCGTATATCTAGACGATATACTCATTTTTTCTCCGGATCCTGAGACCCATGTTAAGCATGTACGTCAGGTCCTACAGCGGTTGTTGGAGAACCGGCTGTTTGTGAAGGGCGAGAAGTGTGAGTTCCACCGCTCTTCTTTGTCCTTCTTGGGGTTCATCATCTCCTCCAACTCCGTCGCCCCTGATCCGGCCAAGGTTGCGGCGGTGAGAGATTGGCCCCAACCAACGAACCGTAGGAAACTACAACAGTTCCTCGGTTTTGCAAATTTCTACCGGAGGTTCATCAAGGGCTACAGTCAGGTAGTTAGCCCCCTGACAGCCCTGACCTCCACAAAAGTCCCCTTCACCTGGTCGGATCGGTGCGAAGCCGCGTTTAGGGAGTTGAAACGGCGGTTCTCAACTGCACCAGTTCTGGTGCAGCCTGATCCCAAGCGCCAGTTTGTTGTTGAAGTGGATGCCTCTGACTCAGGGATAGGAGCCGTGCTATCCCAGAGCGGGGAGTCCGACAAGGTTCTCCATCCATGTGCCTACTTTTCCCGCAGGTTGACCCCAGCTGAACGGAACTATGACGTCGGCAATCGGGAACTTCTTGCAGTGAAGGAGGCTCTTGAAGAGTGGAGACACCTGTTGGAGGGAGCGTCGGTACCATTTACAGTTTTCACGGACCATCGGAACCTGGAGTACATCCGGACCGCGAAGCGTCTGAACCCCAGGCAAGCCCGCTGGTCGCTGTTCTTCAGGCGTTTTGACTTCCGGATCACCTACCGCCCCGGGACAAAGAACCAACGATCTGATGCCCTGTCCCGGGTGCACGAAGAGGAGGTCAAGACTGAGCTGTCAGACCCCCCTGACACCATCATCCCCGAGTCCACTGTCGTGGCCGCCCTTACCTGGGACGTGGAGAAGACCGTCCGGGAGGCCCTGACATGGAGCCCGGACCCGGGGACCGGTCCGAAGAACAAACTGTACATCCCACCAGAGGCCAGGGCTGCGGTCCTTGACTTCTGTCACGGTTCCAAGCTCTCCTGTCACCCAGGGGTGCGAAGAACCGTGGCAGTGGTCCGGCAGCACTTCTGGTGGGCGTCTATGGAAGCCGACGTCTGGGAGTATGTCCAGGCCTGCACCACCTGCGCCAGGGGCAAAGCTGACCATCATAAGGCCCAAGGCCTCCTCCAGCCTCTGCCAGTGCCTCGTCGCCCCTGGTCTCATATCGGCCTGGACTTTGTCACGGGCCTCCCGCCGTCCCAGGGAAACACCACCATCCTAACGATAGTGGACCGGTTTTCCAAGGCGGCCCACTTCGTGGCCCTCCCGAAGCTCCCGACGGCCCAGGAGACTGCAGACCTCCTGGTCCACCACGTCGTGCGTCTGCATGGGATTCCATCAGACATTGTCTCGGATCGTGGTCCTCAGTTCTCCTCCCAGGTCTGGAGGAGTTTCTGTAGGGAACTGGGGGCTACCGTCAGTCTCTCGTCTGGGTACCACCCCCAGACGAACGGGCAGGCAGAGCGGACAAACCAGGAACTGGAGCAGGCCCTCCGTTGCGTGACCTCCGCGCACCCGACGGCCTGGAGTGACCATCTGGCCTGGATCGAGTACGCTCATAATAGCCAAGTCTCATCTGCCACCGGCCTCTCCCCATTTGAAGTGTGTTTGGGGTACCAGCCCCCATTGTTCCCGCTAGTGGAGGGAGAGGTCGGGGTGCCCTCGGTCCAGGCCCATCTGAGAAGGTGCCGTCGGGTGTGGCGTACCGCCCGCTCTGCCCTGCTCAAAGCCCGGATGAGGGCCAAGAACCATGCAGACCGCCGGCGTGCCCTGGCCCCTGCGTACCAGCCTGGGCAGGAGGTTTGGCTTTCTACAAAGGACATTCCCCTGCAAGTGGAATCCCAAAAGTTGAAGGACAGATACATCGGACCTTTCCCTATCCTCAAGGTCCTCAGTCCAGCCGCAGTGAAGCTGAAGCTGCCAGCTTCACTGCGGATCCACCCAGTTTTCCATGTGTCCCACATCAAACCTCACCACGTGTCACCCCTCTGTGCCCCCGGACCGGCGCCGCCTCCTGCCCGGATCATCGACGGGGAGCCGGCTTGGACCATGCGCCGGCTCCTGGACGTCCGTCGGAAGGGCCGGGGGTTCCAGTATTTGGTGGACTGGGAGGGGTATGGACCCGAAGAATGCTCCTGGGTGAAGAGGAGCTTCATCCTGGACCCGGCCCTCCTGGTCGACTTCTACCGGCGGCACCCGGACAAGCCTGGTCGGGCGCCAGGAGGCGCCCGTTGAGGGGGGGGGTCCTGTTGTGTGGGCCGCTGAAGAGGAAATACTGCTGGCCCACCACCACAAGATGGCGCCCTGCTTGAAGTGCGGGCTTCAAGCACGAGAGGGCGTCGGCTTTGCTGGAGGTGACAGCTGTCATCAATCAACACAAGCTGTCACCCATCACCACCACTACAAAGACCGGACTGCAACTCCACCTCCTCGCCGAGAAATCAACTACCATTCAGGTAATTTCTCTGCTGACTGACACTTTGTGTGTAATAACCTGAACTTTTGTGCAGCCGTTTTCCTGGAGTGTGTCCTTATCTGAGGGATTGGCGTTTGGTGTGACAGCGACGGCTTCGCCTCACACCCCAACCCAGATAAGTGGTTGACCAGGAGCTGCACGAGTGTGTGTGATTGGAGGTGGAGGTTTTCCCTCCTTTACTTAATACAGACTGTGGGATTACTGAGTGTGCGAACTCACACTCATCTGGACTGTCTCTGTTCTCTGCCAGCAGTACCGGGTCTGACTGCTGAAGACAGCGGCCACCTGGGGCGCAGGGCTTGGCGGCTCCGGTGTTCTTCAGCTCCGTTGGTGTTGGAAGCTGTGTGGGGATCCAGCTCTTCTCTCTCCAGGCGTCTTCTATCATAGAGCCTGCCCACACGTCACCTGGTGTATGATTGACAGTCCACCATATTGTTATTGTCTGTACGTTGTTGTGCGATTCACAACATTAAATTGTTACTTTTTGGCTTATCCATTGTCCGTTCATTAACGCCCCCTGTTGTGGGTCCGTGTCACGACACTTTCACAACATAAACACAGAAATGCATCCGATCGTTAACCAAACAAATGGGTCTGTAAATGATTCTCCAGCTGTGATCACTTCCGCCTTCTTCACCAATGTCGTGACTTGCCCGGAAAATCAAAATCCGAATATTTATCTCTTCAGTAACCACACACTGGGAAGGCATTCATTTCAAACTGTTGTTTGATTGTAGTCTTAAATACTGAAAACAACATTACATGTCATGTCACCTACACTTTAAAGTATTGAATTAGGAAAATAGGTGCGATTGTGAATGTGTTTGTCTATTTGTGGTGCTACCATACATTGGTGTTGTGTCCAGGGTGTACCCTGCTGCACACACTGTGACTGCTGGGATAGACTCCAGCCCGCGACCCTCATGACCCTTAACAGGAGTAAGCAGGTCTAGAACATGAATGAATGATGAAATGAATGACAACATTTTCAGTGAGATTAAAACAATCATTTGTAGAAGTCTGGGACAGCGCGGTGGTTTAGTGGTTACCTCACAGTGAAAAGGTCGCAGGTTTGCCTCCCAACTGGTCCTTTCTGTGTGGAGTTTGCATGTTCTCCCCTTGTTCACACACACACATACACACACACCAACTGCACAAGAATTCTAAAGTATAAAATCATAACTTAAAGAAAGATTCTGGGCTTCAAAGAGACAGAGTGTGTCCAACTTTTACTGTCATGAAAATCAGTTAACTTAAGAATGTTTCAAACTTAATGCAGCCATTGTACTTAAAACCATACCTACACTACGCAATCTATACATTGAATATGAAAGAGGTTTTTTTTTATTTTTGGGGGGGGTTTTTTGTCTTTCAAGGTATGCAGCAGCCTGTTACAATGAACTCTGGTGACATCTAGTGGTGGAAAATACTAACACCTTGAAATGTACTGAAAATTAAAAAATGATGTTGAAGACAGCTGTATATAATAAGTCATCCTTTTCAAGTCATTCATTTTCTATAGCCGCTCGCTCCAGTCAAGGGTCACAGGCGCCTATCCCACCAGTCACAGGGCAAGAGGCAGGGTACAACCCGGTCAGGATGCCAGCCTATTGCAGGGCCACATATAGACATGCAAACTCAATCACACCTACAGTCAGTTTAAAGTTTCCAGTTCACTTAAGCTGCATGTGGGATCCCTCCGGAGCATCTGGAGGAAACCCACGTGCACACAGGGAGAACATGTAAACTCCATACAGAAGGAACCAGGTGGGAATCAATCCAAAGACTTTCTTGCTGGGAATCAACAGTGCTAACCACTAAGCCACCATGCTGCCCATTTCAAATCAGAAAATTAAAATTGCTTTCTCATGGTTTAACAAGTTAAAACAATGAAAGGTTTAAAAATAAAGCTGTGATTTGTTGTTGCATCTTGCTTGAGGAAATTGTTGATCCAACCGTGTTGACTACATTTTAAGACATGAAGCATGGATATGAATTTTACTTACACACCTGGAATATTACGTGACTTTAAGACGGTGGTTTATATATGTCCGGATGACCTCTGTGTGGATTTGTGGCTCCAACATTTTACAGCTGGGTGCAAACAACAGAATGCAAACTAAGTATGTGCAAAGTACAATACTACTGCAGCACTACAGTACTATATACTAATTATGTTAAGAAGTTCTTTCTTGGCCTAATATTTGTCTGTGGTGAAAATTTCGTCAAAATTCATGCATTAGTTTTGATGTAATCCTGCTAACAGACAGACAAATAAACGCAGGCAATTTTATTACATCCTTGGCGGCCGTAAATATACATTAAATGGGGTTTTCAATGTTAAATTTAAATAGCCACAAAATCTGTAAACTGGATGAGATCCGGATCAAACTTTGTCAGTCAATAAAGGACACCATCCTACATAACGCTTTCAAATATGAAAGAAATGTGATTTTTTTTTTTTTTTTGACAGAGTTATGAATTTTTGAAAATTTCGTTCAATATAGGGATTTTTCCAATTTTTGAAGATTCTCCCTGAGTTTGACCTTTGACTCATGATCTTGAAAATTTTATAATTTCTTGCCAATCAGGATATGAATTTTCAGTAAACATTTCATAGGGCGAGACTAGGGAGAGTGTTGCTTGCAAAAGAGATCTCAATCTCAACAGGACTAACCTGGTGAAATAAAGGTTAAACATATATATATATATAGAGAGAGAGAGAGAGAGAGAGAGAGAGAGAGAGAGAGAGAGAGAGAGAGAGAGAGAGAGAGAGAGAGAATTTCATTTTCATCAAAATCCATAGATAGATAGATATTATTATTATTAAATATTTATTATTATTTATTACTTATTATATTCTTATATTTCTATATTATTCTTATTATCCTGGTTTAACGGCTACAGAATCTATTCTAATTTTATAATGGTATATGAAAAATTGTAGACTCCAGGCTGTTCACAATCAAACAAACCGGAGCGAAAACATAACCTCCATCTCCTTGATTAGTTAATATTTCTAAACACAAGCGCCATGCTGCAGCTAAAAGGACAGACGTCTTTTAAGCATTAAGTGTTCCTGGTAAGACCAAGCAAAACTTTTCAACAGCACTGTGAGTCTCAGTTTAAACAGGATACACAGCAGGTGGCACAAAGGCACTCTCACCTCGGAAAGGTAAACGCCAGTGATATGATATAAGCTTAATGAAACACTACAAGTTGAACGGTGTTATGTCAGACACCGCTGTGCGTCTGTGTAGGACTTGGTTGAAGCCAAGTCACTGAGCAGCTCTTCTCTGTGTCCCAGTTTTTCTGTCTCTATTTAGTTTTCCCCAGACAAACTGCATGTTTGCACAGCTGCCTAATTGCACAATACAGCAGTTGCCTCGACAGCTGTCTTCAAACAGGAGGATTGATTCAGGTAATGATCAGGCATCAGGGTCTGCAGGAAAACAGCAGTCATCTCCTATGGTCATCTTGGATCTGGAGAACTCTGATTGGCTGAGTAGATGGAGACCAGTTCAGCCCTGTCAGCACATACACGCTCAAATCTCAGGTTATAGAGTCAGTCGATCAATCCATCAATCAAAGTTTCTCACAGGATACTGTGGAATGTCTGATTCATCCAGGATGGAAGAGAAAGTAACAATACACAAAAAGAAGAGAGATGATGTGTCTCTTCTTTTTGCATACTGTAAACAGTATTATTCCTCTTATGCACTTTGCACTTCACACTTCAAGACAACTCCTGTGTTTGCTTTTCCACTGCCGCTTCATTTGCTCTTGCTGTAATAAAAATACTGCTCCTGTGTGTGGAACCGTGTTGATTTACTGGATTTATGTGCATGCACATGCTCATATAACATGTAAACATAAGAACAGTCTGAGCTTGGTGAATCACTTAAACCCAGACTGAAGGCTCATCTGCAATGAAAAAGGTTGCAGATACAAGTGGCGGGTGTCACTGTGTATCTGGGATTACATTCCAGGACAGGGTGAGAAGCTGAACCCTCTGGGAGGGTCTTGGAGTAGAGCTGCTACTTCTTTGCATTGAAAGGAGTCAGGTGAGGTGGTTTGGGCATCTGGTGAGGATGCTCCCCTGGTCATCTCCATCAGAAGGTGTTCCAGGCACGTCCAAATGGGAGGAGGCGCTGGGAAAGTCCCAGGACAAGTTGGGGGGATTATATTTCCCATCTGCCTTGGGAACACCTCAGGATCCCACAAGAGTTAGCGGACTCGGCCAAGGATAAGGAAGTGTGGGATAAGATGCATGGTCTACTGCCTCTGCAACCCCAACCCGAAAAATGGCTTCAGCTGGTAACAAATGAATTTTGTCCAAATTAAGTTAACAGGTGAGCATGTGAACTATTACTCGGATGCTCAAACTGATGTTAAGTCCATCCATCCATCCATCCATTTTCTTCCGCTTTATCTGGAGTCGGGTCGCGGGGGCAGCAGCTCCAGCAAAGCCGCCCAGACCTCCCGATCCACACACACATCCCCCAGCTCCTCCGGGGGAACCCCAAGGCATTCCCAAGCCAGCCGAGAGATGTAGTCCCTCCAGCGTGTCCTGGGTCTTCCCCGGGGCCTCCTCCCAATGGGACGTGCCCGGAACACCTCTCCAGCGAGGCGTCCAGGGGACATCCGGAAAAGATGCCCGAGCCACCTCAACTGACTCCTTTTGACGTGGAGGAGCAGCGGCTCGACTCCGAGCTTCTCCCGAGTGACCAAGCTCCTCACCCTATCTCTAAGGGAGCGCCCAGCCACCCTGCGGAGGAAACTCATCTCGGCCGCTTGTACTCGCGATCTCGTTCTTTCAGTCATGAGCCAAATCTCATGACCATAGGTGAGGATCGGAACGTAGATCGATCGGTAAACCGAGAGCTTTGCCCCCCTACTCAGCTCTCTCTTCACCACGACGGTCCGATACAGCGACCGCATCACTGCAGATGCTGCACCGATCCGTCTATCGATCTCACGCTCCATCCATCCCCCTATAGTTGGAACACACCCTCCGGTCCCCCTTCTTAAACAGAGGGACCACCACCCCGGTCTGCCAATCCAGAGGCACTGTCCCCGATCGCCACACGATGTTGCAGAGGCGTGTCAGCCAAGACAGTCCCACAACATCCAGAGACTTAAGGTACTCAGGACGGATTTCATCCACCCCAGGAGCCTTGCCACCAAGGAGCTTTCTAATCACCTCGGTGACTTCGGCCTGGGTAATGGATGAGTCCGCCTCTGAGTCCCCAGTCTCTGCTTCCTCTTCGGAAGATGTGAAGATGGGATTCTCGAAGTACTCCTTCCACCACCCAACAACATCCCCAGTCAGGGTCAACAGCTCCCCATCTGCACCGTAAACAGTGCTGGTGGAGAGCTGCTTCCGCCTCCTGAGGTGTCAAACGGTTTGCCAGAATCTCTTTGAGGCCGACCGATAGTCCTCCTCCATGGCCTCCCCAAACTCCTCCTGATGTTAAGTCATTCTGATTATTAATTTCTGTACTGCTCTCTGTCTGAGATCCTGCCTGTCGAGGGTTTTGGTGCCAAGGCTGAACCCAGTACAAGGAAGATGACATCCAGTTGCGTTGGCTGAAAAGAAAGCACCTGGATCATCCTGCTGAGATGAGATGAGATGAATTTTTGAGACTTTATGGCATTATGACTGCCGTTTGATTCTGATGACCAAAGTGTTCTGTGAAACAGTTTGAAAACTTGGGGGATCTCCAATAAGCTGTTTGTCATCATAGCCAGCTTTTATACACAGGTACTGTGAGTGCTGCGCAGAAGGAGCAGAATCCCTGACTTTACCCGTGACTCATGACATTCATATCAGAGAACACTGTGTACAGAGGTGTTATGGAATGCTCATACCTTTACATGAGAACAACGATCCAAGTCTTTAGGTACCCTAGTGCTTCCTATCTTACTGTATAGATGTGAGACTTGGACATTAACTGGTTACCTAAGACAATGAGTAGAACCTAGTGTCAGGATTTGAGTTTGGTTTTCATTTATTTCTTTGCTATGATTTGTTTTTCAGTTACGTTCTGTTTTGTTTATTCTCTTGCTGGGGGTTTTTCCTGTTTGGGTCTGTCTGTCCCTTTCTCTCTTGTCTGTCTCTGCTGGCTCTTGGTGGTAGGTGTTTCCCTCTCTCTGGCCACACCCTTTTTCTGGTGT
This sequence comes from Thalassophryne amazonica, assembly GCF_902500255.1. Lineage (NCBI taxonomy): Eukaryota > Metazoa > Chordata > Actinopteri > Batrachoidiformes > Batrachoididae > Thalassophryne > Thalassophryne amazonica. The sequence goes on along the minus strand of NC_047104.1, from coordinate 140,975,350 downwards.
TCCACGCACACCTGCTCCCAATCTGCACCTCATCACCTGGGTGTATTTAAGCTCCTGATTTTGCCTTACTTCCTCGCCAGATTGATGTGCCTAGTGACTTCTCTCCAGCTCTATTTTGTGTATTCTCGACCTGCTTGCCTCACGTGTGTTATGACTAACTGCCTGTGTCCTCGACCACTCTTTTTGCTTGATGTTTTTGGTTTTGTTACTCTTGTTGGACTGCCTCACTGTTTACCAGACCCCGGTTACTGCTTCAGTAAACTATTTTTACATACAGAGCTTGTTGTCAGAGTCCTGCATTTGCATCCAGCCTAACCTGTCAACTAGACCTGATACCTAGACCTAACCTAGACCTATTTAATCTTCGACTTCATGGTGGGACAGTGTAGTTTCATTTTTATCCGAGGCCAACATATGGCCATTGGGTATTGCGAAGACTTGGTGTCCGTCCATCTGTCTATCCGTCCGTCCGTCCGTCTGTCTGTGTACAGCATAAGTCCAGTTGTATTACTGCCACAGTACCGTATTCAAATTCACAGGGAACATTCTTGGGATACAGACCTTGGACAACTTCGAAGATGGTTAACCTTGATGTATTTTAAGAGGTTTAAAAAGTCGCATTCTGTTAGTTGATCTGTTTCGTGCTTGAGTGACATGAGTGACAGCCAATTAGAGTAGAGCTGCACTGTGATGTCAGTTGCTGGTTTCTTCAAAACCACTTCGCTTTGTGTGTTTATATACATGTTTCTCATATATTATATAAAAAATAGCAAAAAATAAGCCCTTCTAAAACTGAAAACGCTGTTTTTGGAACCCATTAACACCTCTGAACTTATTTATAAGATATTTTACAGAGGTTAACATGGTGATGACTAGCGACTAACTGCTTTGTTTCTGGTATATTACCATACCATACCACTTTATTTATATAGAACATTTCACAAACATAGTTTCCAAAGTGCTGTACAAAACACACACACACACACACACACACACACACAGAGGACCACATACTCACGTGGTGTGAAAAGCCAAAGCATAAAAATGGGTCTTAAGACAAGACTTAAAACACTCAACAATGGGGGCTGTTCGGATGCTAAGGGGCAAATAATTCCACAGCTGAGGGCCCACCACAGAAAAAGCCCTGCCCCCCTGGTTTTCATTCTCGTCACAGGCACCACAAGCTGGAGCTGGCCCTCGGACCTCAAAGCATGGGGAGGCTGGTAAATTTGGATGAGGTCCGAGATGTATGCCGGGGCCAGTCCATTCAAAGCTTTAAAAACAAACAATAAAATCTTAAAATCAACTTTAAAATGAACTGGAAGCCACTACAGAGACGCTAAAATCGGAGTGATGTACTCTCACTTTCTGCTACCAGTTAAGAGGTGCGCAGCAGAATTTTGGACCAACTGCAAGCGGTAAAGTGCATTGTGGCTGATGCCAATAAAAAGTGCATTACAGTAGTCTACATGAGAGGAGACAAAAGCGTGCACGACTTGTTCAAAAGCATTAAAAGATAAAAAAGGTTTAAGTTTAGATAAAAGGCGCAAATGATAAAATCCAGATTTGACAATCCTGTTCACCTGCTTGTCAAATTTAAAATCTTTGTCAATAATGATGATGTCCAGGAGGGGGACAATATTTCCAAATAAAAATGACCTCTATTTTACCCTCATTTAGACTTAAAAAGTTGTGGGCCAACCAAGCCTTTATGTCACTCAAACAATTCAAAAGAGGTGCCAAAGGGGAAGAAGCAAGTTTTTTGAGTGGCAGGTAAATCTTGCAGTCATCTGCATAAAAATGATACTGTAAGCCATGGTTTTTGAAAATTTGACTCAGTGGAAGGAGGTAGAGGGCGAAAAGAATGGGTGCTAGGATTGAGCCCTGTGGTACTCCACAATTTAGAGATGCAGAGGACTAGGTGAAATCCCTCAGTATGACAGAGCAGCTCCTCCCACTGAGATAAGACCTGAACCACTCCAGGCTGCTTCCCCTAACCCCCACACACTTTTCCAAACGATTTAAAGAGCTGTGTGGTTGATTGTGTCAAACGCAGCTGACAAGTCTAAAAGGATTAAAATGGCAGAATCACCAGAATCAGTCACTAAAAACAAGTCATTAAGAACAATGTTTCTCAACATTCAATTGCAAGGAATTTAGGGATTCCATCATCTACAGTCTATAATATGATCAGAAGATTCAGAGAATCTGGAGAACTTCCTACACATAAGTGGCAAGGCTGAAAACCAACATTGAATGCCCGTGACCTTTGATCCCTCAGGTGGCACTGCATTAAAAACCTTTAAAAGTGCAGACTCTGTACTATGAAGAGCTGTATAACCTGACTGAAAAAATATTATGTAAAAGCAAGCGAGAAATAAACACTTCTAAAACTGAAAATACTCTTCTTGTTAACTGATAACACCTCTGGTGTCATTTACAAGAGATTTTGTGGAAGATAGCTTGCATGCTAACTTTTGCTAACTTTGACAGTCCATTACGAGTGCGCATGCCTGGGAGAGCCTATAGCACTTCTGTGTCAACGGTCATGGGACCCAAACGCTAGCTTGCTGCAGGCTTAAACAATACAGCTGGAGTTTGCATGTCTGCTTTCTTCTTCACTACTGTCACAATTAGCCATGTTTTGCTCAGTCTCATGTGGCTGAGCACCACTTGTCCCTCTAAGAAGCTGGCACTGACCACACGGGACCATGTAACTAGTTGCCGGAGTCTCGTTCCTTATCGGAATTAACCAGACAAATCGCTATACTAACTAAGAACAGTGAGAATAAACACTGACAGGAGCCAGTGGGAGCAAAAGAGCAATCAATCTGTTCATTCTTTCCATGTCCAGGCTGAGTGACGTTTCCCATGTTGAGTCAAATTAATCTGCAGGCCCCTGGCGGTGCCCTTCCGTCTCCACCCGTCTTCCCAGTAGTCCCCGGCCATCCCTCTTATTCCTGGCCCCAGTTAAGAGAAGAAAACTCACAGAATAGAACTGCACTCTTATGCCATTATTCCAAGCTGGGATATCCAGGTGTCCCGCTTCAACACTCTAATTTTCAAGGTAAACGCTTCAGGCCGCATTATAACTGATAGAATGAGGAAATTAATGATGTAATGCAGATTGTATTTTCATTGTAGGTTCATCATCGCTTCATAATTACATCTGATTCTTTGTTATAGATACTGAGAGTTGTCACTGTATTGTTTTGTTCTGTTTTGCTTGAATAAAGTCCTAAAAAAAAAACACTTCAGACTCCGCGGAACGCTCAGTTGAGAGCACAGAGATCCAACTACGACCAAAAGCTCATAACTGCAGCAACTTTAAGGTACGCCATTGGAGCTGGAATTACCAGCAGACACAAAATACTGATTAAAAAAAGACAAATTACTTGGGTTTCCATAGCGCCACACACGCGCATTGGCTGTGTTTGGGTCAGATGACCTCTCGCCTCTCCCACAATGCAGTGCGTCACCTGAGAGTATGAGATGACTTATATTAATACGTGCAAATGCACAGAGGGTGACCTACAAATATTCCTTGACTTGCACAACATGAACAAATGATGATTTGATTTGAACATGTACAAATTGTACGTAAATCAAATCAGTTTCATTTATATAGCGCCAAATCACAACAAACAGTTGCCCCAAGGCGCTTCATACTGCAAGGCAAAGCCATACAATAATTACAGAAAAACCCCAACTGTCAAAATGACCCCTGTGAGCAAGCACTTGGCGACAGTGGGAAGGAAAAACTCCCTTTTAACAGGAAGAAACCTCCAGCAGAACCACGCTCAGGGAGGGGCAGTCTTCTGCTGGGACTGGTTGGGGCTGAGGGAGAGAACCAGGAAAAAGACATGCTGTGGAGGGGAGCAGAGATCAATCACTAATGATTAAATGCAGAGTGGTGCATACAGAGCAAAAAGAGAAAGAAACACTCAGTGCATCATGGGAACCCCCCAGCAGTCTAGGTCTATAGCAGCATAACTAAGGGATGGTTCAGGGTCACCTGATCCAGCCCTAACTATAAGCTTTAGCAAAAAGGAAAGTTTTAAGCCTAATCTTAAAAGTAGAGAGGGTGTCTGTCTCCCTGATCCGAATTGGGAGCTGGTTCCAGAGGAGAGGAGCCTGAAAGCTGAAGGCTCTGCCTCCCATTCTACTCTTACAAACCCTAGGAACTACAAGTAAGCCTGCAGTCTGAGAGCGAAGTGCTCTATTGGGGTGATATGGTACTATGAGGTCCCTAAGATAAGATGGGACCTGATTATTCAAAACCTTATAAGTAAGAAGAAGAATTTTAAATTCTATTCTAGAATTAACAGGAAGCCAATGAAGAGAGGCCAATATGGGTGAGATATGCTCTCTCCTTCTAGTCCCTGTCAGTACTCTAGCTGCAGTATTTTGAATTAACTGAAGGCTTTTCAAGGAACTTTTAGGACAACCTGATAATAATGAATTACAATAGTCCAGCCTAGAGGAAATAAATGCATGAATTAGTTTTTCAGCATCACTTTGAGACAAGACCTTTCTAATTTTAGAGATACTGCGCAAATGCAAAAAAGCAGTCCTACATATTTGTTTAATATGCGCATTGAATGACATATCCTGATCAAAAATGACTCCAAGATTTCTCACAGTATTACTAGAGGTCAGGGTAATGCCATCCAGAGTAAGGATCTGGTTAGACACCATGTTTCTAAGATTTGTGGGGCCAAGTACAATAACTTCAGTTTTATCTGAGTTTAAAAGCAGGAAATTAGAGGTCATCCATGTCTTTATGTCTGTAAGACAATCCTGCAGTTTAGTTAATTGGTGTGTGTCCTCTGGCTTCATGGATAAATAAAGCTGAGTATCATCTGCGTAACAATGAAAATTTAAGCAATGCCGTCTAATAATACTGCCTAAGGGAAGCATGTATAAAGTGAATAAAATTGGTCCTAGCACAGAACCTTGTGGAACTCCATAATTAACCTTAGTCTGTGAAGAAGATTCCCCGTTTACATGAACAAATTGTAATCTATTAGATAAATATGATTCAAACCACCGCAGCGCAGTGCCTTTAATACCTATGGCATGCTCTAATCTCTGTAATAAAATTTGATGGTCAACAGTATCAAAAGCAGCACTGAGGTCTAACAGAACAAGCACAGAGATGAGTCCACTGTCTGAAGCCATAAGAAGATCATTTGTAACCTTCACTAATGCTGTTTCTGTACTATGATGAATTCTAAACCCTGACTGAAACTCTTCAAATAGACCATTCCTCTGCAGATGATCAGTTAGCTGTTTTACAACTACCCTTTCAAGAATTTTTGAGAGAAAAGGAAGGTTGGAGATTGGCCTATAATTAGCTAAGATAGCTGGGTCAAGTGATGGCTTTTTAAGTAATGGTTTAATTACTGCCACCTTAAAAGCCTGTGGTACATAGCCAACTAATAAAGACAGATTGATCATATTTAAGATCGAAGCATTAATAAATGGTAGGGCTTCCTTGAGCAGCCTGGTAGGAATGGGGTCTAATAGACATGTTGATGGTTTGGAGGAAGTAACTAATGAAAATAACTCAGACAGAACAATCGGAGAGAAAGAGTCTAACCAAATACCGGCATCACTGAAAGCAGCCAAAGAGAACGATATGTCTTTGGGATGGTTATGAGTAATTTTTTCTCTAATAGATAAAATTTTATTAGCAAAGAAAGTCGTGAAGTCATTACTAGTTAAAGTTAAAGAAATACTCGGCTCAATAGAGCTCTGACTCTTTGTCAGCCTGGCTACAGTGCTGAAAAGAAACCTGGGGTTGTTCTTATTTTCTTCAATTAGTGATGAGTAGTAAGATGTCCTAGCTTTACGGAGGGCTTTTTTATGGAGCAACAGACTCTTTTTCCAGGCTAAGTGAAGATCTTCTAAATTAGTGAGACGCCATTTCCTCTCCAACTTACGGGTTATCTGCTTTAAGCTGCGAGTTTGTGAGTTATACCACGGAGTCAGGCACTTCTGATTTAAGGCTCTCTTTTTCAGAGGAGCTACAGCATCCAAAGTTGTCCTCAATGAGGATGTAAAACTATTGACGAGATACTCTATCTCACTCACAGAGTTTAGGTAGCTACTCTGCACTGTGTTGGTATATGGCATTGGAGAACATAAAGAAGGAATCATATCCTTAAACCTAGTTACAGCGCTTTCTGAAAGACTTCTACTGTAATGAAACTTATTCCCCACTACTGGGTAGTCCATCAGAGTAAATGTAAATGTTATTAAGAAATGATCAGACAGAAGGGGGTTTTCAGGGAATACTGTTAAGTCTTCAATTTCCATACCATAAGTCAGAACAAGATCTAAGGTATGATTAAAGTGGTGGGTGGACTCATTTACATTTTGAGCAAAGCCAATCGAGTCTAACAATAGATTAAATGCAGTGTTGAGGCTGTCATTCTCAGCATCTGTGTGGATGTTAAAATCGCCCACTATAATTATCTTATCTGAGCTAAGCACTAAGTCAGACAAAAGGTCCAAAAATTCACAGAGAAACTCACAGTAACGACCAGGAGGACGATAGATAACAACAAATAAAACTGGTTTTTGGGACTTCCAATTTGGATGGACAAGACTAAGAGACAAGCTTTCAAATGAATTAAAGCTCTGTCTGGGTTTTTGATTAATTAATAAGCTGGAGTGGAAGATTGCTGCTAATCCTCTGTCTCGGCCCGTGCTACGAGCATTCTGGCAGTTAGTGTGACTCGGGGGTGTTGACTCATTTAAACTAACATATTCATCCTGCTGTAACCAGGTTTCTGTAAGGCAGAAGAAATCAATATGTTGATCCATTATTATATCATTTACTAACAGGGACTTAGAAGAGAGAGATCTAATGTTTAATAGACCACATTTAACTGTTTTAGTCTGTGGTGCAGTTGAAGGTGCTATATTATTTTTTCTTTTTGAATTTTTATGCTTAAATAGATTTTTACTGGTTGTTGGTGGTCTGGGAGCAGGCACCGTCTCTACGGGGATGGGGTAATGAGGGGATGGCGGGGGAGAGAAGCTGCAGAGAGGTGTGTAAGACTACAACTCTGCTTCCTGGTCCCAACCCTGGATAGTCACGGTTTGGAGGATTTAAGAAAATTGGCCAGATTTCTAGAAATGACAGCTGCTCCATCCAAAGTGGGATGGATGCCGTCTCTCCTAACAAGACCAGGTTTTCCCCAGAAGCTTTGCCAATTATCTATGAAGCCCACCTCATTTTTTGGACACCACTCAGACAGCCAGCAATTCAAGGAGAACATGCGGCTAAACATGTCACTCCCGGTGTTATGTGTCGGACGCAGCTCAGAGAACTGACCAGCGTTTGAAGGACCCAGTATGAAATAAGCAGAGCACGGTACAAAGGCTAACTGAATTTAATACATAACAGTGATACAAAAATAACAGAAAGTGCGGTCTGGCGTGGTGCGCTCCCAGCAGCGCTAACGGTCCGGAGCCAGAAGCTGTTCGGACCCAAGGACCCCGCCGACACCCCCCAGGTGGCTGCAACAAACCGAGTCTGTGAAAGAAGGAACCATTTATGTGAGTCCACACTCTACACACAGAGAGAACACTTAAAGGTGTACAAACAGCAAACACTTCCTGGCTTGATTACTAATCAGCTTCCCAACATGCAGGCATGGAACATCCAGTTCACAAAACTCCACTGCAGTGGAAACCGATACATGACTAACATACAGCTCAATATAATAAAGGTGTGAGGGACACCACATTTACTGACTGTATAAATGTTAGTCACAAAATCTAACGTACCTCAGGAAGTGTGCTGACGAGCGTGAGACCTCACCCCCTCCTCTTTCACAGACCGTGCATCAAACCCTGGACGTTCTCTGCATCCACTGATGATGAGATGGCTCCCGAGACGACGATCTCACCCGTCTGGTCACAAGGTCGAGTCTCTGGCAAATAAACACTGTATACTCCAGTCTTAAATGCCACCATGTTCCAATCCATATAGATGCACCTCAGCTGTGAGTCCTGGCGAGCCGCAGGTGATCAGGGTGAGGTCCTGATAACCTCAGCAACACAGCCACTCAGTCCCAAATGCAAGCCACCTGGAAGGAAAAACAAAAGACAGAAACAAAAAGGCAGCCAGGCCCCCCAGCCATACAACACCCGGTCCGATTGGGGAGGGGCCCAGAGAAAACTACAGAGTCCGACATTGTTTTTTCAAAGTTACACACCGATTAAATATTAATTTTAGTGACCTCCGACTGGCGTAACCGGGTGTCATTACTGCCGACGTGAATTACAATCTTACCAAATTTATGCTTAGCCTTAGCCAGCAGTTTCAAATTTCCTTCAATGTCTCCTGCTCTGGCCCCCGGAAGACAATTGACTATGGTTGCTGGTGTCGCTAACTTCACATTTCTCAAAACAGAGTCGCCAATAACCAGAGTTTGATCCTCAGCGGGTGTGTCGCCGAGTGGGGAAAAACGGTTAGAGATGTGAACGGGTTGGCGGTGTACACAGGGCTTCTGTTTAGGACTACGCTTCCTCCTCACAGTCACCCAGTCGGCCTGCTTTCCCGGCTGCTCGGGATCTGCCGGGAGGGAACTAACAGCGGCTAAGCTACCTTGGTCCGCACCGACTACAGGGGCCTGGCTAGCTGTAGGATTTTCCAAGGTGCAGAGCCGAGTCTCCAATTCGCCAAGCCTGGCCTCCAAAGCTACGAATAAGCTACACTCATTACAAGTACCATTACTGCTAAAGGAGGCCGAGGAATAACTAAACATTTCACACCCAGAGCAGAAAAGTGTGGGAGAGACAGGAGAAGCCACCATGCTAAACCGGCTAAGAGCTAGTAGCTGCGCTAAGCTAGCGGATTCCTAAAAACACGCAAAGTGAATAATGTGTAAATAATTTAGAGGTGATTCAGCAGAGGGAGTGCTTTAGTTAAGGCATGTGAAGATTACACTGTGAAACAAATCATTATCTAGTTAACTAGATCAATCTAACTGCGCAGATTAAACAGCTAACAGATACAGCAAAACACCACTGTGCTCCGGAACAGGAAGTGATACAATACCGCAGTGAGAGCCAACCACCAGTAGAGGTTCAACACCAACCAGCGTAAGACAATAGGATCATAATAATTAACTAAACAACTGCAAATTATAAATAACACAATGCTCATATGGCTGAGGGTATTTTAGCATTGCGTTATATTCTCGAAGTTGGGGAGATCTTGAGTGTAGTAAAACATTTACTCACTGACTGTGAGAAGGAGAACATAAAGGAAATGAGAAGGACAGCTCTGCCATGCTGAAATTTGGCTGCATGTTGTCTAGAGCTACAATCCGAGCACCTGTCATACATACCAAAGCAAATGTTTTGTTTTTTACAAAAATAAATAAATCTGCGGATAGAACCATGGACTATTTTGTGATCAACAAATTAGGTGAGCCAAAGACACACAGTGTGCTTTTCAAGTCTGTCTTCTTACATGCCATGCCTGAGATAAATGGCAGAAAACCCCTTTTACACAGACCCCATGTTCATGCAAAATTAATAGAACCACAGGTAATTTCTATGGATTGCTTTACAGAAGGTAAAAGGCGCCAACCGCATTGATGTATGCAGTCTGTATATCATATATGGATGCTGCAAAATACTGAGACTTTCACCTCACCTCCCCATATAAAGCCTATTCTGTTTGAATAAATTATGCAATCATGGATTTATCAATCAATCACACTGCACATGTAATAAGGTTTTCATGGAGGCAGAAGATAAAGAAATATTTTGCAGTTTTGTGCACTGACCATGGTCCACAGTCATTAATAAGATCAGAATCAGACCTGTTTCTAACCCAAATGTTGCTCAATGAGACTGTATTGTCCAAGTAGTAATAAAAATATTCAAGTTAAAGTGAAGAGTTGTGTCACTGACATTTGGTCGGTGCTCCTGCATTATTTGTGCTGACATTACAAGTGGACATGGGAGAGACAGTTGTATCGCGCCTTGGAAATCTATCAGTTAGAAAGCTAAATATAACACATCCTTTTATTGAGCAACGAGTGAGCCCTCATTTCACAAAAAATGGACCCATCAATATTTTATCTTTTCTACATCTTTTGTAAAGTCAGCCTCTATAAATGTTACTGATAAATATGATGCATTAAAAAAACAACAAAAGTTAAACCATCTCCCCTTAAAGACTTTAGACCAGAATTATTTTGCCTCAGGCACATCTTCACATGGAGTGCTACCACTGTATAAAGCTTCATTGAAATCCATATTGCGATTGTGGAGGAGATGCACTTATGAGATTAATATGTATGATGCAACAATTAAGCACAAAATCCTAGTTGTCTCCTTTGTATGATGCTGAACTGGAATTATGTTCCTTCATATGCATCGATTATGTGAACTTTCTTTTACAACCCCAATTCCAATGAAGTTGGAACATTGTATGAAATGTAAATAAAAACAGAATGTAATGATTTGCAAATCCTCTTCAACCTATATTCAATTGAATGCACCACAATGACAAGATATTTAATGTTCAAACTGATAAACTTTATTGTTTTTGTGCAAATATTTGCTCATTTTGTAATGGATGCCTGCAACACATTTCAAAAAAGCTGGGACAGTGGTATGTTTACCACTGTGTTACATCACCTTTCCTTCTAACAACACTCAATAAGCATTTGTGAACTGAGGATACTAATTATGAGTGTCATGACTGGGTATAAAAGGAGCATCCCCAAAAGTCTCAGCCGTTCACAAGCAAAGATGGGGCTAGGATCACCACTTTGTGAACAACTGCATGAAAAAATAGTCCAACAGTTTAACAACAATGTTTCTCAACGTTCACTTGCAAGGAATTTAGGGATTCCATCATCTACAGTCTATAATATAATCAGAAGAATCAGAGAATCTGAAGAACTTTCTACACATAAGTGGCAAGGCCGAAAACCAACACTGAATGCCCGTGACCTTCGATCCCTCAGGCGGCACTGTGTGACATCATTGTGACATCATTGTGTAAAGGATCTTATCACGTGGGCTCAGGAACACTTCAGAAAACCAGAGTCAGTTAATACAGTTCATTGCTACATCTACAAGTGCAAGTTAAAACTCTATCATGCGAAGCAAAAGCCATACATCAACAACATCCAGAAACACCACCGCCGTCTCTGGGCCCGAGCTCATTTGAAATGGACAGACGCAAAGTGGAAAGGTGTGCTGTGGTCTGATGAGTCCACATTTCAAATTGTTTTTGGAAATCATGGACGTTGTGTCCTCCGGAGGAGGAAAAAGACCATCCAGACTGTTACCAGCGCAAAGTTCAAAAGCCAGCATCTGTGATGGTATGGGGGTGTGTTAATGCCCATGGCATGGGCAACTTACACATCTGTGATGGCACCATCAATGCTGAAAGGTACATCCAGGTTTTGGAGCAACACATGCGCCTTGGGGCAACTGTTTGTTGTGATTTGGCGCTATATAAGAAACAAGTTGATTGATTGATTGATTGATGCTGCCATCCAAGCAACGTCTTTTTCAGGGACGTCCCTGCTTATTTCAGCAAGACAATGCCAAGCCACGTTCTGCATGTGTTACAACAGCGTGGCTTCATAGTAAAACAGTGCAGGTACTAGACTGGCCTGCCTGCAGTTCAGACCTGTCACCCATTGAAAATGTGTGGCACATTAAGAAGCACAAAATACGACAACGGAGTCCCCGGACTGTTGAACAACTGAAGTTGTACATCAAGCAAGAATGGGAAAGAATTCTACCTACAAAGCTTCAACAATTAGTGTCCTCAGTTCCCAAATGCTTATTGAGTGTTGTTAGAAGGAAAGGTGATGTAACACAGTGGTAAACATACCACTGTCCCAGCTTTTATGAAACATGTTGCAGGCATCCATTTCAAAATGAGCAAATATTTGCACAAGAACAATAAAGTTTATAAGTTTGAACATTAAATATCTTATTTTTGTGGCGTATTCAGTTGAATATAGGTTGAAGAGGATTTGCAAATCATTGCATTCTGTTTTTGTTTACATTTTACACAACGTCCCAACTTCTTTGGAATTGGGGTTGTAACTTCACTAGAAAGTTTAGGAGGAGTTTACATGGAAAGACAGAAGGACACGTTGATACTAATATACCACACCCAAGTTTTTGTTTGCAAGGAGTATAAATATAACATTTACTGGATCAAAAGAATGAACTGAATGTAATGTGAATTTACTTGAAACTAACTGAAAAGTTCTAAAAAAATAAAAACATCTATAGCTCACTGAATCCTATATGAGCTGAATCTAATATTAATTGTGTCTCAAGCTAATTGAATACAACTTGGTGTACTGCTTTGGCAGTATTTTCTTTGTAAGTGATCACACTGCCTTTAATGTCTACTGTATCTGTAATTTGACTGATTCGAAAAAAATGTTGCTGATCACAGAAAAACTGCTGAACCTCTTTACGGGATTAATGTTTCATAGAGTGAATTTCATACAAATTACTTATGGCCCCAGACAGTGAAGCACAATATTAATTCACTAATGCACTGTTAACCCGAAGAGGATTCAGATGATGTTCATCCATGTTGGGAAGGTTGTCTGTACGAGCTTGAATGTTACAGATACGGTGTCCTTTTACTGCACCTCTCCTTGGTAACCTGGATGATAGTTTTGTAGTGATCAGGGCCAGGAACCATGAGTTGAACTAAAGAGCTTATCAGTACTCTGTGTGCAGACAGTATGTGATTACAGCAGGATGCACTCAATGAAAAAACTTTAGGTTTTCAGGGCTGTGTCTGCAGTGAGACACAGTCACTGGGTCTCTCTCAGTTTGACAAAAACACGAGTGACATAAACTGCAGTGGCTTTAACCTATGACATAGTCTAGATTAATGCTCTGGCAGCATTCTGTTGTCTTACACTTAAAATTGTATAAATTATTCATTTACAAGATGGGTAATAATAACTGCATGTTAAATTGATGATGATGGCTGATGATGAATATCATCAGTGCATATGCCCCAAGGGTAGGCTGTGAGATGAAAGAGAAAGAAGGTTTTTGGAGTGAGTTAGATGAGGTGGTGGAGAGTGTGCCCAAACATGAAAGATTGGTGATAGACATGGACTTCAAAGAGCACGTTGGTGAAGGGAACAGAGGTGATGAGGAAGTAATGAGTAGATATGGGATCAAGGACAGGAATGTGGAAGGGCAGATGGTAATTGATTTTGCAAAAAGGATGGAAATGGCTGTGGTGAACACCAACTTTAAGAAAAGGGAGGAGCACAGGCTGATGTATAAGAGTGAAGGAAGGTACACCCAGGTGGCGTACATTCTGTGTAGGAGATGCAAGCTAAAAAAAAATTAGAGACTGTAAAATGGTGGCGGGAGAGAGTGTAGTTTGACAGCATAGGATGGTGGTTTGTAGGATGAGTTTAGAGGTAAAGAAGAAGAAGAGAGTGAGAGCTCAACAAAGAATCAGATGGTGGAAGCTGAAGGAGGAATATTGTGTGAAATTCAGTGAGCAGGTGAGAGACGCAGTGGATGGAGAGGAAGAAATTCTGGACAACTGTAAAAGTACTGCAGATGTGGTGAGGGAGACAGCTAGCAAGGTACTGCGCATGACATTGTAGAAGAATTTTTAGGTCCTTATTTGAACTATGATGAACTATCAAGTGTCCTGATCCGAACTGTATGTCCTCTGGTTGAACTAGCAGGTGTTCAACCCAAAAAAAGGGCTCTATTAGTCATTTAGTCTGTCAGGGGCTTTCCAAGGCCTTTTAGGTGCTTTCCCGCAGGCCACGTGCAGGGGCCTCAGGCCAGCTGCACGTGTGACTGAGGCCACGTGCGGGGGGGGCCTCAGGCCAGCTGCACCTGTGGCTGAAGGTCTTTTAAAAAAATCAGTTGTAAATCCTTCATGTTTTAATGGGAGCGTTTGTCACATTGAAATAATGGCCTAACACCTGCTTAGGGTTCACTAGAGGACGCTTCCAATAGAAAACCATGTCTTAGGAATGAAATAAATAAAAAAGTTGAAGGAGGAGCGATGCCCGTGGGTCTCCAATAAATAGACGAGCGCGGTTGTCATATTCAGTCTCTCTAGAGGACTCAGTTTGTCTAAGCTTTGTGTCGAAGGCTTAAATAAACTTAAAAACTCTGTGCATTTTATCTTGCTTAAGGCTGAATTATTCTAAAGTGTTGTGTCATTTTCTAGCATATCACTTGCAATTAGTTTGTGTTATCTAAAAGACGACATCCTGAGAAGACTAAAGACGAGCCGCGACAACATCTGCATAAGGAGAATGAGGCTGGCAAAAAGAAATGGGATAGTCGAGAGATGAAGAAAGTAGAGAGGAGTACAAGGAGATGCAGTGTAAGGCAAAAAGACAAGTGGCAAAAGCTAAGAAAAAGGCATATAGTGAGCTGTACAAGAAGTTGAATAGTAAGTAAGGAGAAAAGGTCTTGTACCAATTGGCCAGACAAAGAGACAGAGCTGGAAAGGATTTGCAGCAGGTTAGGGAGGTAAAAGACGTAGCTGGTAATGTGCTGACAAGCGGGGACAGTGTGTTGAGAAGGTGGAGTGAATATTTTGAGGAGCTGATGAATGAAGAAAACGAGACAGAGAAAAAGCTGGATGATGTGGAGAGAATAAATCAGGAAGTACAAGGGATAAGTAAGGATGAAGTGAGGGCAGCTATGAAAAGGATGAAGAGTGGAAAGGCAGTTGGTCCAGATGACATTCCAGTGGAGGAATGGAAATGTCTTGGAGAGATGACAGTGGAGTTGCTAACCAGATTGTTTAATAAAGTCTTGGAAAGCGAGAGGATGCCTGAGGAGTGGAGAAAGTGTGCTGGTTCCTATTTTTAACAAAAAGTGTGATGTGCAGAGCCACAGTAACTAGACTAGGCATAAGGTTGAAGCTAGGCTTAGAAAACAGGTGAAGACCTGTGAGCAGCACTATGGTTTCTTGCCAAGAAAGAGCATGCAGGTGCAATGTTTGCTTTGAGAATACTGATGAAGAAATACGAGGTCTGTTAAAAAAGTATCCGACCTTTTTTTTTTTTTTGCCAAAACCTGATGGATTTGAATCATGTGTGCTTGCATGAGCCAAACCGGTTGTACCACTCCTTAATCTGTGTGATCCCCATAGGATCGTCACCGAAAGCCGTCTGAATCTTCTGAATGGTTTCCACCTGGCTGTCGCCCAGTTTCTGGCAAAATCTGATGCATTAATGCTGCTCCAGTCATTCCGCCATTTTCCTTGCAATGAAAATCCGTTGAGAGCACTACACATATCCTCACACAAATGCTGCTTGCCAGCAACTGACACAATCGACAGGCGTGAAAAAATTCACGCATGCGCACGAAGGTTCAAGGTTGGCTCATGCAAACACACGTGATTCAAATCCATCAGGTTTTTGCAAAAAAAAAAAAAGGTCAGATACTTTTCTAACAGACCTCGTATAGTGAAGGCCAGAAGGAGTTACATCGTGTGTTTGTAGATTTAGAGAAATCTTATGACAGAGTGCCAAGTGAAGAGTTGTGGTATTGCATGAGGAAGTGTGGAATGGCAGACGTATGTGAGGGTAGTGCAGTATATGTACAAGGACAGTGTGACAGTGGTGAGATGCGCAGTAGGAAAGACAGACTCATACAAGGTAGAGGTGAGATTACACTCAACTCTGAGTCCTTTCTTGTTTGCCGTGGTGATGGACAGGTTGATTGGTGAGAACAGGCAGGAGTCTCCATGGACTATGATGTTTGCAGCTGATACTGTGATCTGAAGTGAGAGTAGAGAACAGGTTGAGTTTAGCCTGGAAAGGTGGAAATATGCTCTGGAGAGAAGGGGAGTGAAACTCAGTAGGAGCAAGACTGAGTACATGTTTGTGAATGAGAGGCATCTCAGTGGAATAGTGCAGTTATAAGGAGTAGAGGTGGTAAAAGTAGATGAGTTTAAATACTTGGGATCAACTGGTCAAAGTAATGGAGAGTGTGCTAGAGAGGTGAAGAGTACAGGAAGGGTGGAGTGGGTGGAAAAAGGTGGCAGGAGGGATTTGTGATAGAAGAATATCTGCAAGAGTGAAGAGGAAAGTAGTGAGACCAGCTATGTTGTACGGCTTAGAGATGGTGGCACTAACAAAATGACAGGTGGCAGAGCTGAAGATGTTGCAGTTCTCTTTGGTGGAACAGTTTGGAGACAAAGTCACAGAGGCGAGACTGAGATGGATTGGACATGTGCGGAGGAGGAGGTATATAGGGCGAAGGATGCTGAGGATGGAGCCACCAGGCAGGAGGAGAAGAGGGAGGCCAAAGAGGGGATTTATGGATGTGCTGAGGGAGGACGTGCAGGTGGTTGGTGGGACAGAGGAAGTTATAGAGGTCAGGATGAGATGGAAACCACTTATCTGCTGTGGTGACCCCTAATGCAAGCAGCCAAGACAAGAAGAAGAAGATCAAAGCCACTCACTCACTCATCTTCAACTGCTTTTCCGGGTTCGGGTCGCGTGGGCAACAGCTCCAGCAGGGGACCCCAGAATTTCCTTTCCTGTGCCACATTGACCACATCTGACTGATGAATCCTGAGGCGTTCCCATGCCAGTGTGGAGACATAATCTCTCCACCTAGTCCTGGGTCTTCCCCAGGGTCTCCTCCCAGATGGATGTGCCTGGAACACCTCCCTAGGGAGACGCCCAGGAGGCATCCTTACCAGATGCCCAAACCACCTCAGCTGGCTCTTTTCAATGCGAAGGAGCAGCGACTCTATTCCGAGCTCCCCATGGATGACTAAACTTCTCACCCTATCTCTAAGGAAGACACCAGCCATCCTCCCGAGGAAGCGCATTTCGGCCGCTTGTACCTGTGATCTAGTTATTTCGGTCATGACCCAACCCTCATGACCATAGGTGAGAGTACGAGGGTAGATCGAAAAGTTCTCGGCCTCACCTAGAAGGCAGGGCAGCATCTACAAATCTAAGCTGCAGTTGTAAACTATTATGCCTATTATTATTTATTTTTAGGTGAGGCTCTTTGAAAGTCTTCAGATTTAGTGAAGATCCAAAAATGGATACAAAAGAAGCTCGTGTGGTGATTAAATATCTGCATAAAAAGGGCATGACACCCAAGGCAATCCATGATGACATGGATTGCCATTGCCATTGACACTGAGTCGGATGATGACGTCATTAAGGCTGTAGAGTCCTACCTGAAGGACCAAAATGAAGCCTTCTACCATGAAGGCATCGGAATGTTGGAGCACTGCTGGACGAAGTGCATTGAGGTGAAGGGGGACTATGTTGAAAAATAACCAGGAACTAGGAGTATCCTGACAGCCCTTCTTGGTGAGGCCGAGAACGTTTCGATCTACCCTCGTAGGAACAGTATCTCCTGGGGCACCCGATCATACTCCTTCTCCAAGTCCACAAAACACATGTGGACTGGGTGGGCATACTCCCAGGCACCCTCCAGGATCCTTGTGAGAGTGAACAGCTCGTCGGTTGTTCCATGAGCAGGATGGAACCCGCATTGTTCCTCTTCAATCAGAGGTTCAACTATCGGCCAAACCCTCCTTTCCAGCACCCTGGAATAGACTTTACCAGGGAGGCTGAGTACTGTGATGCCCCTGTAGTTGGCACACACTCTCTGGTCCCCCTTTTTAAATATGGGGACCACCACCCCAGTTTGCCACTCCTTATGCACTGTCCCAGACCTCAACGCAATGTTGAAGAGACGTCTCATCCAAGACACACCCTCCACACCCAGAGCCTTCAGGATTTCTGGATGGATCTCATCAACCCCCAGGGACTTGTCACTGCAGAGTTGTTTGACTACCTCAGTGACTTCCACCAGGGAAATTCATGAAAATCCTCCATCTGCTTCCAGCTCTGCCCCTACTATAGTGTGTGCTCTGGTCTGATGCAGGAGTTCCTCAAAGTGTTCCTTCCAGCACCGGATTACATCCTCAGTTGAGGTCAACAGAGTCCCATCCTTACTGTAGACAGCTTGGATGGTTCCCTGTTTTCCCCTCAAGAGGCGCCTCATGGTCTGCCAGAAGCACCTTGGTGCCAACCGAAAGTCCTTCTCCGTGGTTGCTCCAAACTCCTCCCACACCCGCTGCTTTACAGTAGAGGCTGCTGCCCTTCGGGCCTGTCGGTACCTTGCAACTGCCTCTAGAGTCCTCCGAGATAACATATCCCGGAAGGACTCCTTCTTCAGTCGGACGGCTTCCCTAACCACCGGTGTCCACCACGGTGTTCGAGGGTTGCCGCCCCTTGAGGCAACTAAGACCTTCAGTGCAACAGCTCCCCGCTGCAGCTTCAGCAATGGAAGCTTTGAACGCTTTCAAAGCTTCAAATGGAAGCTTTCAATGCCATTAAAATAACGTTAATAGGTATTGATGGTCTTTCAGACATCATCATCATCATGTTCCAAAAAGTAAGACACTCAGAAATGCAGCAGCAGCAAGCAAAATTGAAAACAATTACAGAAATGTTTGAAATTTGCATTAATAAACTGTAACCAATGAAGTTTGCAAAAATGGCACATCATGAAAACAGGAAGCATGATTCAGTTTTGCATTTAAGCTTCCTTGGCTTGGAGAATTTTTTTTTTAACCATGGAATCATTATATGGAAATTTTGCCAAAGGAGGCCTATTCATTGAAATTGTCATGCAGGCTCATGTGGTTTCCTTGTAGCCCATTGCAGAGACCAGTGTTCATCTACCAAAAGTCAACATTTGTCATTTTGAACATTCTTAAATTAAAAGCAATGAGTTCTGTGAGTTGTACATGGTTTTACTGGAGTTTCTATATTTAGGGAAGCAATCACCTGCTTCCTCCAATCAAGGGTCACGGTGGGGCTAGAGAATATCAAAGAAGTCATAGGGCAGGGTACGCGCTGGACGGGATGCCAGTCTGTCACAGGGCCACACATAGACAGACAGACACATTCACACTTACACACACCTACAGTCAATTTAAAGTTTTCCACCTAACCTACAGTACACGTCTTTGGAACAGGGAGGAAGACGGAGCACCCGGAGGGAACCCACGCAAACACGGGGAGAACATGCAAACTTCATACAGAAAGGACCAGGTGAGAAGCAATTCCATGACCTGGCTATGAGGCAACAGTGCTAACCACTAAGACACTGTGCCACCAGGTCACAGTCATGACAAATGAATTAGAAATAAAAACAAATAAATATATTTAAACTTTTCAGTTACTGAAAAAGTCATGCATCTGCTATCCACTTACAAATGTAAATTTTCTGCTTTCACTTTTCCAGATGTTACATAAATAATTTTTAAAAAGCTGATGTTTGAGATGAAAAGCGATATGCGTCATATTTTTAATTTGATATATTTTAACACATTCAATAAGACATGTACTTTCTGGGACCGACAGCCAGATGAGCACTGCCAAAACCAAATGCATGCACTGGCTAAAAAACAAACAAACAAACAACAAACACCTCCCAAAAACAATTACTCCACAGACGATAGAGAAAAAATGCATGTGTGTGTGTGTGTGTGTGTGAGAACAATCAAAGCCAAATTATGCGAAAAGACAGAAGTACACTCACAGAAATATTAACCCTAACTTTTAAGATTTATGTAATTTTATTACATGACAAATTCCCATTTACTTTTTTTTTAGATAATTTTAATGCAAACCTACCAAATAAACCTTACATGATGCATATTCATTACTGTAATAAATCCTATTCATTTGAAATGCATAATCCTCAGCTTTATGTATTTAGAATTACTAAAATATAATTACTCTAAATCAATAATAATGGCAGTATTTATTTAAAATACATAAAGTATATTGTTTGAATTACACAATAATTATGTTACCTATGCCATTTATCTTGTATAGGTAACATAATTATTATGCAATTCAAACAATATACTTTATGTATTTTAAATAAATACTGTCATTATTATTGATTTAGAGTAATTATATTTTATTAATACTAAATAAATAAAGCTGAGGATTATGCATTTCACATAAATAGGATTTATTACAGTAATGAATATGCATCATGTAAGGTTTATTTGGTAGGTTTGTATTAAAATTATCAAAAAAAAAAAAAAAAAAGCAAATGGGAATTTGTCATGTAATAAAATTACATAAATCTTAAAAGTTAGGGTTAAATATTTCTGTGAGTGTAGGTGTAGCAACGACACAACAGTAGCTTAGCAGAAACACTTTGAATGTAAATACATATACGCCCGCAAGCCATGGTAGTTATGCTGCTCAGCCGTCACACTTCTGATGTGAATGATGTGAAACAGGTGTCATATTTTGAAAAAGCTTACACTCACACAGCGCTGCAGTACTGACGCAAGCACTGAATATGCTCTGAGATGATTATTGATTTCCAAATTAATAAATATTTGGCAATATTCTTCATTATTTTGTTGGCATCTGCATTATTAAAAAAAAATGTTTCTGGCATGGTGGGGGGTTGTCATTGGCCCGGTGACCTGCCAGATAGATGTTATTAAGGGGAATCTCAATGTCACTACTGAGATAAGTGAATGTCTCCGCAAGTTCTGCACTATCACTGTATACAGATATACTTTTGACAGTTGAGTCCATGAAACCTGTTTTTGTAATAAGATAGCGGCGTGCATAGATGCAGTGGTTCTGTGCTCTCACTTTCAGTGCTTTGTTTTATTGTTTCTTATGTACATCCTAGTCATCTTAACACATTTCTGTCAAACTAACATCACCTACAGTCAACACGATCTTTTAAAATTGGAGTTTTTTTGCGAGAGGAGTACTGCAGTGGTGTCTTCTCATTCATACAACACCCCGGTACACATAGCATGGATCACCATCCCAGCAAGAAGAAAGCAGAGGCGGTGCAGGGAGTGCAAGCAGAAGCAGGGATGCAGGGCCGGTGGCCTAGCCAAGCTACGGAATCTGCCACACAAACCATCGCTTCCCAGCCTCTCCCTCACCAATGTAAGAGCCCTCGTGAATAAAATAGACGAATGCAGGCAGATTCGGATAACTTTACCAGAGATTGCTGTGTCCTAGTCTTTACAGCTACACTCATCCATCCCAGACTCAGTTATTGAGTTAGCATGCTACTCAACAGGACCAGTGACTCCAGTAACAACAAAGGAGGAGGGTTATGCATGTACTTCCACAACAACTGGTGTGACAATACAGCGACAGTAACCAGCCACTGTTCCCCAGACCTGGAATATTTGCAGAGCTGCTGACCGCACCGCATTGTGTGGGACTTACCCCCGTGTCCCATATCCCGCATGAGTGTGTGGGATGCTCATTAGTTCCACAGTTGTGCAGGTCCATGCACGCTCCTGGACCCCCCTAGGTATGCTTCACACCATTGACACTTGCGGCCACGCGTGGGTGTCCCGCATTGGTAATGTCAAATGTTGGGGGTATGTATTTGACTGTACGCTGACCGTTTTACCTTCCTCTGGAGTTTACTGGAGTCTTGCTAACTGCTGTTTACATTTCACCAGATACTAATGTTAGCTCGGCCCTCTGACTTTTACACAGCAAACATTAAGCAAGACTACAGGGACAGACCTGCACTACAAATAGGGGTGATTCTTTAACTACAGGCACTATTGGCCTTGTAAATGTAATTTCCACCACACCATTGCCTTACAATATAAAGCGCCTTGGAGCAACTGTTTGTTGTGATTTGGTGCTATATACATGTGCTCTGATGTCACTGTTTATCTCCATAGAAACTACCCAAACAATCTTTCATACAAACTGTTTAAAGGGACATGACAGTGTTGTGGTGGAAATTACGGCAGTAGTGTGGGACAACTACATTTTGTTTAAAAAAATCACAACAGTTGTATGACATTGAATACCCCAATTATGTTTTGATTATTTTACTGATATTTTATTCAGAGATATTTTAAAACATTAGAAAAAACTTTTTTTTTTACCATTCATTTTTATCATTGAAGATCAAAAGTCTGGGTGTGGGACAAGCACAAAACGGCAATATTTGCATATAGCTAATGATGCTGAAAAAAGGTGAAAAAGTCATCATAGACTACTAGAACAAATTTCTTAAAACACTTTCATTGTAAAGATAACTATAAAAGTGTGAAATTTCCCCTTTTTTCTGTTTTTCATACAATATGATCAAAGGACATAATAAGTGCCCGTAGTCTAAGAATCACCCATAGGCAAGTCAGACCAAATGTCTCTGCAACTCATCTCTGCATATCCAACCCCTCTGGAAATCCACCCTCACCACCATTGAGATGGTCAGAACATGGCCAGACAGCTCTTCTTAGCCGCTACAGGACTGCTTCAACAGCACCAACTGGGACATCTTTGAGGATGAGGACCTGGATGTGTTTACAGACACTGTACTGTGTTACATTAAGAACTGTGTAGGTATTGTCACAGTGGAGAAACGCATCCAGGTCGACCCCAATAAGAAACCCTGGGTGACCAGGGAGGTAAAGCAGCTGCTGAGGGAGAGAAACTCCTTCTTCAAAGCTGGTGACAGGGCTTTCTACAGCACAGCCTGCGCCAACCTGAAGAGAGGCTTCAGGAAGATCAAGGAGGATTTCAGGAGGAGGATAGATGACCAGCAACAACAGCAGGCAGACATGGATGGTGGTCGAGGACCTCACCAACTACAGACCCAGCATCAGAGCTGCTGAAGGTCATGCCACATTGGCAGAAGAGTTAAATCTCTTCTTTGCTCGCTTTGAGACTGTGTCACCAGGACCAGCCGTGTCGCCACCAGTGGCCGGGAGTAACTTCACAGTGGGGGAGCATGATGTGAGGCGCACGCTGAAGGGTGTCAAACCACGCAAAGCAACGTGCCCCGACGGCATCTCCAGACAGGTGCTGAAAGACTGTGCAGACCAGCTTGCTGGGATCTTCTCCAAAATTTTCAACTGGTGCCTGACACAGTCTGCTTTCCCATCATGCCTGAAGATCACCATAACAGTGCTCCTACCCAAGAAATCACCTATAACCAGCCTCAGTGACTAGTGGCCTGTTGCACTCACACTGGTGGTGACAAAGTGTTTTGAAAAATTGGTTAGAAGTCACCATCATGTCATCCATAACCCCCGCTCAAGACCCAAACCAATTCGCTTACAAGGCCAACAGGTCAACAGAGGATGCTGTGACCGCTGCCCTCCACACCAACTGGACCAACATTGTAATTACACTCATCTTCTCTTCGTGGATTATAGTTCAGCATTCAACACTATCCTCCCCCATGGCCTTGTGAGGAAACTGCTGAACCTCGGTCTACCTCATTCCACATGTCTTTGGTTTATGGACTTTCTGTCAGATCACTCACAGAGAGTCAGGATTGGCCCCCTCATATCCACAGCTCTCACACTCAGTACCAGTGCCCCTCAAGGCCGCATGCTGACCCTGCTGCTCTGCACGCTCTAGACCTCTGACTGCACTCCTATCCACACCAGCAACACCATTAAGTATGTGGATGACACCACAGTGGTAAACTGTATCACTGGAGGAGATGAGTCCATCTACCAGGATGAGGTGGAACAGCCGACGATGTGGTGTAGAAAAAATAACCTGGTCCTGAACACATCCAAAACCAAGGAGCTAATCATAGCCTTTAGGAGAAACAAAACAGACACTCAGCTCACTATTACTGGGGGGACCTGTGTGGTATGGGTCAGGGGTTTCCTGGGAGTCCACATAGATGAGAAACTGACCTGGGACAGGAACACCACACACTTGGTGAAGAAGGCACAGCAAAGACTCCACTTTCTGAGAATCCTCAAGAAAAATAACATAAACCAGAGATTGCTTGTGTCCTGTTCTCGCTCTACCATGGAGAGCATCCTCACATACTGCCTCTGTATGTGGTTTGCCAGCTGCACGGTGGCAAACAGGAAAGAGCTCCAGAGGGTTACCAAAATGGCAAAGAAGATCACTGGGTGCCCTCTACCCACACTAGGGGACCTTCATGGCGCTAACTGTCTCAGGAGAGCCAACACCATCCTAAAGGACTCATCCCACCCTGGCCACTGTCTGTTTGAGCTACTGCCATCAGGCAGATGGTACAGAGCCATTAAAGCAAGTACAAAAAGACTGAAAACCCATATCTATCCAACTGTTGTTAGAACGTCACTGAAACCAAATAGTCAGGTCACTCACATGCCACATTTGAAATGAGTGCAATATTTGTTTATGTGCAATATCCACTGACACTGAAATATCCACACCTTTGTACATACATTTCTCTTTTTTATTTGCAATCTCTTTTTTGTTACATTCTTATATTTTTTTTTCTTTTTTAATTTACATTCTGGATGTACCTTTTTCATTCAGTTTTTTATGGTTATTTTTCTTTGCTTCTCCAGACCTTTCAAGTCTGTTGTGGTTTACTCAGGTTTATATTTGCACTGAAAGGCTTGCACCTTACCTTTTGTTGTACTGGTTACAATGACAATAAAGAATCTGTATCTGTATCTGTATCCAAGGCAATCACAAACTCAAACACTCAGATTCCTCACTCAGCTTTTTAAGGACTGGAATCATGGAATCCACTGATTCTGCAAAGATCACATCACATTGGGGGAGGTGATGGTCCAGGGCTTCATACCAGAGGATACTCCGTTCAAATCACCATCAGGCTGGAAAATCACTAAGGGCCCTTGGGCAAGATCCTTAATCCCCTAGTTGCTCCTGTTGTGTAGTGTGCACCTCGCATGGCAGCACCCTAACACTGCTGTGTGTGTGTGTGTGTGTGTGTGTGTGTGTGTGTGTGTGTGTGTGTGTGTGTGTGTGTGTGTGTGTGTGTGTGTGCGTGTGTGTGTGTGTGTGTGTGTGCGCGCGTGCGTGTGAGAGAGAGAGAGAATGGGTGAATGTGAGGCACTGTTGCAAATTACTTTGAGCTTCTGATTCCAATGGCATTAGAATCGAATTTAGAATCAGAATTGAATTTATTGGCAAGTAAGTTCACACATACAAGGACTTTGATCTAGTGTTATTGGTGCATAAACAATAAGAAAAGAAAAGAAAAAGAAAAGAAAAACACTTCGATAAGTAAAATAGTCAAATAGACAAATTACATTCACTGTTAAATATAAATATAGCGTGATGGAATGGGACAGTGCAAAAACATGTGATTGGAGTACAGATGTACAGTACCTTTCAGTGTAGGGATGATCAATCTTTGCTTTGTGGTAGTGAGGGAGGGAGGGAGGCAGAGTAAGTGGGGGTCTCTGGTATTGTTTATGAGTCCAGCTGCAGATGGAAAGAAGCTGTTTTGTGTCTTGAGGTTTTGGTCCTGATAAACCTCAGCTTCCAGCTAGAGGGAAGGGTAACAAAAAGTTTGTGACATAGGTAAGAAGGATCAGTCACAATCTTCCTTGTTGGCCTCAGGGCTCCGGGAGCCTACAGGTCCTGTAGGGATGGCAGACTGCAGCCCGTCACCTTTTCTGCTGCACGGATGATACAATGCAATCTGCTTCTGTCCTTAGCAGTGGCAGCAGTGTACCAGACGGTGATGGAAGAGGAGATGATGATGGACTCAATGATGGCAGTGTAGAAGTTCACCATCACTGTTTTTGGCAGGTTGAACTTCCTCAGCTGCTGCAGAAAGTACATCCTCTGTTGTGCTCTTTTGATGAGAGAGCTGATGTTCAGCTCCCACTTGAGGTCCTGGGTGATGGTGATCCCCAGGTAGCAGAAGGACTCCACAATGGACACTGGAGAGTCACACAGGGTGATGGGGGCAGTCAGGACTGGGTTCTTTCTGAAGTCAACAACCATCTCCACTGTCTTGAGGGCATTGAGCTCCAAATTGTTCTTTCTGCACCAGGACACCACGTGACCAATCTCCCATCTGTAGGCAGACTCGTCCCTATCAGAGATGAGTCCAATGAGGGTCGTATCGTCTGTGGACTTCAGGAGCTTCATAGACTGGTGGCTGGAGGTGCAGCTGTTGGTGCATAGGGAGAAGAGAAGAGGAGAAAGAACGGAGCCTTGGGGGGATCCAGTGCTGATGGATTGTGTGTCGGAGAGATGCCCTCCCAGCTCCACATGCTGCCTCCTGTTAGACAGAAAGTCAGTGAGCACACTAAGCTGAGAGAGCTTGTCCTGCAGCAGAGCCGGGATGATCGTATTGAAAGCAGAGCTGAAATCCACAAACAGAATCCTAGTGTAGGTTCCTGGGGAGTCCAGATGCTGGAGGATGAAGTGGCAAAGTTTTCAGACTGAAACCTGTCCAATACCCTGTCATTCTTTTCTCAAGAAGTACATGGGTTGATTAATTCTGGAAAATGGCTGTAGATTATTATATGCTCCCAAGTGGCTTTCCCTGTAAGGATGACCCATTGTGGTTTTCCAACCTAACATGTTCTCAGATGTTGACCCTCTATTTCACTTGTATTACCACCTGAGGTACCCAGCTTTGAGTGAAGAATAAATAAGCTATTAATTAATAAAATTTAATATTTCACTGGCTAATTTTGCAGAACCTCTATAAATAAACTACAGAATTGAGAGTCCTCTCTTTTTTTAAAGGAAGTGGTTACAGTTAAAGCAGCTGTAACTCTAATTATTGGGGCTATAATTACTTCCACCAGCAAAGTTGGACTGAGGTTATGTTTTCACCCGTTTGTGAACAGCTTGAAACCCATTTTTCATATGTCATTATAATTTTTTTTTTTTACAGAGGATTCGTATCTTGATAGGCAAGAACTGGTTCAATTTTCAAGGTCAAAGGTCAAAGTCAGGAAAAATCCCTATCCTTTAACATTGAACAAATATTCAAAAATTCATAATTCTGTCAAAAAAGATCAAATTTCTTTCATATTTGAGAACTCTATGTAGGATGGTATCCTTTATCGACTTACAAAGTTTGATCCAGATCTGATCTGGATTACAGATTTTGTGGCCATTTAAATGTAACATTGAAAACCGCATTTCATGTATGTTTTACATTATATCTTAATCAAACATGCCCCAGTCACTCTCATATTTGAAAGTGAGGTGCAGACTGACAGTCACTGTCGTCTGACAAAGTTTGATCCGGATCTGATCTGAATTGTGGATTTTGTGGACATTTGAATTTAATATTGAAAAGGCCATTTCGTGTACATTTTGCATTATATCTCAACCAGAAATGCATCACTCACTCTCATTTTGCTGTTATGGATTTACCTACACCACCAAAATTGGATGGAGGTTCCAATTTTCTGCCT
Organism: Thalassophryne amazonica; assembly: GCF_902500255.1. NCBI lineage: Eukaryota > Metazoa > Chordata > Actinopteri > Batrachoidiformes > Batrachoididae > Thalassophryne > Thalassophryne amazonica. The sequence continues at coordinate 140,948,115 of NC_047104.1, read as the reverse complement.
GTTTGTCTGTCTTGCAGTTATCAGTCAGAAACCAAGTGACAAAAAGCAATGACAAATTGTGCATGGCAAAGATAACCAATGTTGTGAGAACATTGTCTGAAAAGAAACCAAAAAGTTGAAAAAACTTGACAACCCCACAACAAAAAAACTTTGATTCAAGTGCATGAACTAAACAGATACTGCTGACATTTGATCACATCTAATTTATGTTATGAAAAGTCTCGTCTAACAGAACTTTGACTTTGAACATTTTTCCAAGGTAAAATTTTGTGAATTGGAAACTAGTGTTGGTGTTGGTTTGCTCTCTATGAGCACTCTGTTCTTCAGACCTGGTTTTTGCTGGTCTAAGATGCAAACACTTTTCAATAATGAAAGATATCAGTGTGTCAGCGCTGCAATGAACCATGCCACATTTAAAAAAAAAAACAGACCAACAGGCGTACAGATGGTATTATCTGAGCTGAAAGCTTTCCAGATATTCTTGGATTTCTGGAAAATAGAAGCCAGCCCTCCGCGTCCAAATTTTTCTTCATCCAGTGAATGTTCAAAATCCAGCAAAATTTCACATTTTTGTTTAATGATTCTCTGCTTTGGATATGGCCAAAGCCATTTTCATGATTGTAGTTTGTTTGGCTTGTTTGGCAGAACGACCAGTCAGGAAATTACGGCAGAAAGCATCATTGCTAAGTTGGCATGATGACATTTGCATTGATGTTATGTCTGATGTGTTGCACTTGCACATCACTAAACAGCTGGTAAAGTAATCTGCTTCTGGATTGCAATGACAGCTGCTAACTCACAAGCTGGCACCATGGTGGACAAACTGAGGTAAATATTAAATGAATCCTTTTACACACACACAGTCTGTTTTGACAGTTTTACAGTGCACATTCAGTTGTGTGCACCTCATGTGGAGCATTTTAATATATAAACAAGTATATTAAGTTCCTGGAGATTCACCATCAACTTTGCCCTTTTTCATCATTGTGATTTCAGTGATAGCCTTTTTTAATGCAGGCTGCGTGCAGCTAAATCAGCAGAAAAATGGCAATACTGGATAATTAACACCTTTCATCAGACTTTTTATGGCTGGAAAACTGACAGTCACAAAAAAATAGAAAGATTAAAAAAAAAACCATTGCAGTGACTGAAAAAGTCACGTGACTGCTCTCTGGTTTGAAGAACACACTTTCTCCTCCTTTTAACCAGAACACCACATGGAACTCTGTGACTCAAACTCTGGATTATACAAATGACGGAAAAAGACAAAGTCAGTGGTGAGTCTCTATGAATGTAAGTTTATATATTAAAACATTTCATGTGAGGTGCTTTTAGGCAGGTTCTATCAAGAGCATGGCAGTGAAAAAGGGAAAAAAACAGCACATACACACATACACACACACACACACACAAGAAAAATCCAAACTGAATGTTTACTGTAAAAAAAATTTGTCAAAAATAACAGGAAGGCACAATGAAGAAATTACACAAAAAGGCAGCACACAGTAGGGAGACAAAGACAGTCTGGCCCACTGGGAGACCAAAGGAATGGGTTTAAATACACAGGAAGACACAAGGGCAAAGACGCAATCAACCAGATGAGGAACAGGTGTTGGAAGGAAACACAAAAAGCAAAGTGAAAAAGAAAAAAGGACCGACTATCAAAATAAAACAGAAAACTAAAAAAAATATAAAGTAAAACGTTGACATGTAGATATTTTTTGCTAAGTAGCAAAAGTCTGAGAATGTACTGTGCGTATTGTTGCCTGTGTTTAAGGTGTTTACTGACTGTGACTTTGCAAATACTGCCATGATAAAGGGACTGTGTTTATGTAGCACTTTTTTTTGACTCTGTCATCCATCTCATCCATACTGAAGAGTTGTGTTGATAGACATCCTCAACACCTCACTGGAGACATGCCAGGTGCCACCATGCTTCAAGACCTCCACCATTATCCACATCCCCCCAAAAAACAAAGAACTACAGGAATTAATGACTACAGACCCGTCACCCTGACCTCTGTGGTGATGAAGACCTTCGAGCGCCTTGTCCTCACACACCTCAAGGCTATCTCATACCCACACCTGGATCCCTTGCAGTTCGCCTATAGAGCCAATCAGAGGTGGAAAACTCTAGCTTCAGAAAGTAAAAGCCCTACCATGTTTTGTTTTCACTGTGCACCTAAAACAGGTGATCTCAATAATTAGCTCATCCACATGCTTGAAGAGTTGAACTAATTACAGTCAGCTGGTTTATTAAGAAGATGGAACAAATATATGGTTAGAATTTTACTTTCTGAAGCCGGAGTTGTCCACCTCTAGAGTCAACAGATCTGTAGACGATGATGTCAACATGATTTCCAAAAACAATTTGAAATGTGGACTCACCAGACCACAGCACACTTTTCTACTTTGCGTCTGTCCATTTCAAATGAGCTCAGGTCCAGAGAAAGCAGCGACATTTCTGGATGTTGTTGATGTATGGCTTTCACTTTGCATGGTAGAGTTTTAACTTGCACTTGTAGATGTAGCGACGAACTGTGTTAACTGACAATAGTTTTCTGAAATGTTCCTGAGCCAAAGCAGTAAGATCCTTTACACGATGTTGGTTTTTAATGCACTGAAGGATCAAAGGTCATGAGCATTCAATGTTGGTTTTCGGCCTTGCTGCTTACATGTAGAAAGTTCTCCAGATTCTCTGAATCTTCTGATTATATTATGGACTGTAGATGATGGAATCCCTAAATTCCTTGCAATTGAATGTTAAGAAACATTGTTCTTAAACTGTTGGACTATTTTTTCATGCAGCTGTTCACAAAGTGGTGATCCTCGCCCCATCTTTGCCTGTGAATGGCTGAGACTTTTGTGAATGCTCCCTTTATACACAATCATGACACTCACCTGTTTCCAATTAACCTGTTCACCCGTGGAATGTTCCAAACAGGTGTTCTTTGAGCATTCATCAACTTTCCCAGTCTTTTGTTGCCACTGTCCCAGCTTTTTTGAAACATGTTGCAGGCATCCATTTCAAAATGAGCAAATATTAAGTCTATGAGTTTGAACATTAAATATCTCAAAAAGTGGTGATCCTCGTCACCCCATCTTATATATATATATATATATATATATATATATATATATATATATATATATATATATATATATATATATATATGTATATATATATATATATAATTATTATAATAGTTTTATGGCTACGGAAACCACTGCTCTATGGAATCTCACCCATTGAAAATTCTATCAAGCTACATGGAGGAGGGAAAAATTCTGTTTTGAGTAGAGGTGGGCGGATCGATCCTAATATCAATACCAACACCGGTATTGATAGTGAACGATCCTTGTGTAAAAACATCGATACTCAAGCTTTTTTTCTCTCCCGCACGCACTGACTGCTGTGCATGCAGATTCATCAAAGTCTACTCTCTGTCTGTAAGAGCAGCGCTGCACTGTGTCACACAATACGGAGCAGCGCACCCTTGTTTTGTGGTTTGTCAGCCCTCTACCTCAGGAGATTTTGTTTTAAGTTGTATTGAGTGATTTTTTTTAAAACAAAATGTTGATTGTGATAATAAAGTATTTTGTTGTCACGTACAATGTTTGGCGAAATTCTATCCTAGGTCTTTTGGATCCTTTGGATCTATGAAGCTTAAATATGAAAAAGTATCAGTATCAATATCGGCGATACTAGGCCTGTATTTACTTGGTATCACATCAATATCAAAATTCCCGGTATCGCCCACCTCTAGTTTTGAGAAGGGGATAAAATCCATTCATTTTAAAAATGTGTGGGGGGACATGTCCTCCTGTCCACCCCACCCCCTATGCCTATGATTTTATTTTGCCCCAGTTTCTGGTTAATGTCATTATGAATAATACACATTTTGTTTTGTTAGTATTGCTCAAAGTGTAATTTTACATCAGCGAGTTTAACTAGACTGTCATAATTTCAAGTGTTATATTAGTGAAGTGCGTTAGCTGTGCGCCGTATGGGAGTAAAAACCGAGCTACTTTTCACTCTGTTGAAAAGCCGCTGTAGCAGCTCTCTTCCTGTTTTGCTGCTTTCAAAGTTCCCACGGCAGGCGGGGCCCCGCCCAGCCGCTGCGACCACGACGCCGATTGGCTGTGTGCTGCTCATTTGCATTAACGTCAGTAAAGGCTGTAGGTCAATCCTTGCGGGTGCTTTTATTGGATGTGCCGCTGTCAAGCAGTGCTGAAGAATTGGAAGGGCAAACGCCAGAAGAGGCAGGGAAAAGACAAACATAAAATCAGCATTATGTAGCTCGGCTTTTTTTTTTTTTTTTTTTTTTGCTTTATATTTGCGCCCGTCAAGCGCAAATAATCCTTCTGTCTCCGTTTTTGTATTCGAAACTTGTGGACACGACGCGAGCTTGTTTTTCTGCGTGTCTCTCTCAGGCGGTGGTACCTCCACATATTGCGGTTTGACATCTTTTTTTTTCCTTTTTCCACAATGAGAGAAAATCGTGGAGCCTGTCGGAGCCCGGTTTGTAGCTCTTCTCTGGCGGATTATTGTGGAGCGACTGACTGAATGGAGCTTGAAGCCGTCTCCAACATTCACTAGTTTGATAAACTGGTGAATTTGGGCTGATAAATGGAGCGTTCAGTCGGACTACATGACACTATGTTCCACGGGGGGTGTCTATTACCGGAGCCACTGGCCGGAATTATACTCTGCGGTGTGAATATTTCAGCCTGTTGATGATGAACCACTCAGGACTGGAAGAAAGTGTGAGAACCGGATTGTGGCCCGAGTGTTGAGCTGAAGCGGGCTAATGCATCATTTTTGAATTAAAAAATATTTTTTTGATGGTTCCGTGGCGGAGGAGGATGACAAATGAATGCTTGAACGCTAAAAATGGATAAGACTATTGTCTGAAGCTGGCGGGAGGGCTTGGGGGGAACTCATGTGTTTTAGGCCTACTTGATAACAAGTTGAAGGGGTAAAATGATGTGGTACGAAGAGAAATCTTCCAGCTGAACAATAACAGATTTTTCCCCACCACCCCAGGACAAGCAGATGCTTTGATTAAACACCTTCAGTTAAGTTCATGTGAAAAACCAGGAGGAAAGCAGTTTCCTGGTGTTGGAGGTGGTGGTGGGGGACAGACAATATATTATTCATGCCTTGTGTTGGAGCAGTTGCTTTGCTCTGGCCTAGATGATATTTATATTTAAAAACATAAAAGTGGATGCTTAGGAATAAGTGGACCTTAAACATTAAAGGAGAGTTGATGACACGAACTAAGGCCTGGCAGTGAAGCACTTGCACAAAGAGAGAGAGAGAGAGAGGGGGGGAAAAAAGGCTGAAGTGGGTTGAAGCATGGGCTGTGCTTCAAGTATTCATATCTCTGATAGGGTGGTCTACCACAGTGGAAAAGAGTCTGAGGATTCCCACTCACCCCAGCAGACTAACACCACTCAGCATCAAGGAAATCCTGCCTCTGGACTACCCCCGAAACCCCCAAGCTGTAAGGTGAGGACACCTACAGTCATTGAGGATTGGTCTCCATGTGGTTGGAGGGCTTACATCTAGTACTTCTTTTAGGAAAGAACCATTTACCTGTTTTCCAACAATCGTCACACTAAAACTTGAAGTTTTATATATATATATATATATATATATATATATCATAACTCTCATTTGGCTATTCGCACGGCAAGACACTGGTACACACAGTTGCCCAGTTCCGGAACACCTTTTTTTAAAGTCCCGTTATACGGAGCCATAATGCAACTGAATGTCCTTTAATTGTGTATTGTTGTATTAGGTATTTGGATTTTATTTAGCTGAAAAAGTGTAGGTGGTGTAGCACTTATGTGTGGTGCAAACATTTGCCAGAAATGGATCACTTTTGCCGGTTCCGGATCACAACACACTGCGTCACTTTGGGGTCATTCCTGGCATCTGGCTGGAGCCCTTCTAATGCAGAATGATACACACTGTGCCCGAGAATGTGTTTTGAACACAAAATGATATAAATTATACTTATTAAATGAGAATTTACTTAGTTTCGAAAGGCGCTGTTATACGTTTTTACGAGCAAAACATGAAGTGTGGAGGTGAGATTTCTCCCGAATTAAAAAGTAAAAGCCCCCACATTCATGCCCATTCGGGATTTTGAGATGACCCCCAAAGTACACAAGGCTCACAACTACAGACACAAGGCTGCTGCTTCAGTGATCCGCAACCGGCAAATTTTCACGTCAGAGATAAATGTGCGCAGCAATTAAACAGCAAGACATAACTTGCAGGAATGAGTGAGTGAGAAAAAGCGCGCACACCACAGACACAGGGATGTTTTGATTCCTCTGCTGATCACAAGGATGGCTGGATCCGGTCGAGCTTGTAGTCGTTTGTAGACAAAACATCAATCTTTCCATTGGTACCAAGTATTAGCTTATTCGTGCTGATTACGAGAAACGGCGGCGCAAAATCTACAGCAGTGATCCGGAACTGGCAATGATCCAGAACTGGGCAAGTGACTGTATGTATATTTGCATGGCAAGACTGGTCGCAAAACTTGGAACTACTTCTATAAACAAATGTACTGCATTCAAGCTGTCATAACTCCTTTTAATATTTTTTGATTTTCATGATTTTTTTTATTCGGCCGTGTCCACATTTCACTATTCGCACGGCAAGACTCTGGTGGCAAAACTTGGAACTACTTGTATAAGCAAATATACTGTATTCAAGATGTCTTAACTCCTTTTAATATTTTTTGATTTTGATGATTTTTTCTTTTTTATTTGGCCGTGTCCATAACTCTCATTTCAGTATTCACACGGCAAGACTCTGGTGGCAAAAGGCCGACCCTATTCGAACGGCGGCTGTGTCCATAACTCTCATTTAATGCAGTATGTTTGTTTATACATGTAGTTCCAAGTTTTACCACCAGAGTTTTGCCGTGCGAATAGTCAAATGAGAGTTATGGGCACGGCGGCAGTGCGAATAACCACTTCCATATATGTATGTATGTATGTATGTATGTATGTGTGTATTTAGAAATTTGATTTATCTAACGTTCACAATACAGATTGAACTGACTTAATAATTTTGCCATATCTGACCTACCTCTCTTCTATCTACTTACAAAGTCTTCTAGGGTTGTCCCAGTAGCATTGCTTGGAGAGTAGTTCCGGTCTCTGTAACACCTAGCATTATCATTATTATTATTTTAACGTACAATTTAAGCAAATTACATGCATCCATATACAGTCCCTGTCAAACACTTTCCCAGTCAACTGAATGGGAAAGTGTGTCCAAATAATACAAATATTATACAAATAATGAATGCTTATGAGTTGAATGGTGCGATTATTTCATGAGGTGAAAGCTGGAACATACCATTCAACGAGGTGAAAGAATGTAAAAACATTCATTATTTGTTTTATATAATGGCTAAAATAGATACTTGTCATTTGATATTATATTATTAATTTGTAAACAACAGAAAAGGGACTTACATTTTGGTGCGTCACTCACAGACTTTGTGTACTTCCAAAAAAGAAAAAGACTTTGTGTACCTCCTCACGCCAGCGAAAAATCACGTTAAAAATTTGTCCACCTCTGGTGCATCATTGCTGCTCTGACATCAACAATCCAACATGAACTTTAAATAGAAGTCCAAAAATAAGCAAAAAAAAATCATGTCAGAAATTAGTCCAACTTTTCATTCTAACTTCCTCCTAACAACTCTTCATGCCTCTAGGCGGTTTACAGTGCAGTGGATTTGTTTTGTGTGTATGTGTGTTCTGCAAATTAGCACCGTCAATTAGTTCCTCCAAATCGTCGTCCGTCAGCAAAACAAATTCCACGTTTAGTTAAACGCTGCCCGCACTAGTTGGTGTGGTTTGCAAACATATGGAACCAAATTTGCACTCTAAATGGAACCAAATTACACTCTAAATTCCAGGCAACACAAATGGGCCGAATAATCCATGTCACGTGACATACAAAGAACCAATCAAATGACAAGGATCCATTCAGCCGTTATATAAAATACAAATAATGAATATTTATGAGTGCAGTGGTAAGAATATTCACATCAGTTGAAAGATGTTTTATTCAGCTTGTTGACTGAAACATTTCATCCTTAAACAAATGAAGATATTCTTTCCATTGGATGAATAAAAAACATTCATTATTTGTTTAATAGTAAGTCCCTTCGGCAGCTCAGTAATGGAGCTGCATGTTGTTTTGGTGCAAGTTTTACACTGGATGCCATTCCTGAGACAACTCCACATTACATGGAGAATGGGCAGGGGTGGTCTTGAAGGAGAAAACAACCACTTGGCCACCACGCTGCCCCGTATTATGACACCTAAATCATTTGAAAATTGACTAACAGGAAGCAGACAGTAGGGGCTGAGTATGATCTGTGTCTGACCAGCAGGGGAGCTGACACTCTGCTGAGCAGAGTGAGAACGCTGAGGTGCTTAGCAGTATGTGTGGCAACACGCATTTACTTTCCTGAATCCAGCAAAAAAAGAAGAAGAAGAAAAAAAAAGCTTCTGTGGCATTATGGAAGCATTTTTTACCAAACTAATGGTGCAATATAGTGCAATATAGAACGGGAATGAATGGGAGAAAAATGCATGGAAAGTCGTACAAAAAAATGCACAGTAGTGACATCACCCACACAGTGGGACAAATAATGAATGTCATGTGACACAGAATCCAACAATCAAATGACAAGGATCGATTTAGGTGCCATATAATGTATACTACTATACAACATTTTTCCGCACACAGCAAAAAATTGCCAACAGCTGTGTTACTTCTGAAAGCTTTAGATGACTGATCTTTCACACGTCTGTTCACAACTAAGCCAGAACCACACCACGTAAGTAATGTATTTTGGAGCCATACTACACTTGTGCCACAGTTATGCCAAACTCATTTTAATCAACAATAACCTTTTTTTTTCCAAGCCAGACATGTATGGTTGTAAGACCTTGACACTAACTTATGACCTAATGTGAATATTGCATGTCTTTGGTGCTGGATCTCTTCAGAGTATCATTTCTGGGTACCACTGATATGACTGTAGTAATGGTTGTTTAGGGAGACTCAAATGAGGCATGCTCCTAACATTGTGAGGGAATGTTGGCTACAACATTATGGCACGCTTATCTGAGCATGACCCTGTGCCTATATGCAGGTGCCTAGGTGTAAAGTCTGCCCACATACATCTGCCGGTTGAGGCAGATACATGGGTACTTTTGGGAGGTGGGAATGGACTGGTGGTCTATATGGGGGGTTGCTATTCAGGACCTGCAGGGCTCGACATTGCCATTTGCCCACTGGCCCGGCGGCTGTTTAGCCCACTGTCGGGCCACTACAGGCCAGTACAATTTATGAAATGATGGCCCGCTCCGGCCACTACAAATATTTGCAAGATTCCATTTATTTTACTTTTTTTTTCTGGCGTCAAAATAAAATTTCTTTACTTCTCCGTGTCATCAAACTTCAGCGAGTCCGCCATGTTTGTTTTTGTCTTGCACCATGCTCCCATAGAGTCTCACACACGCACCGTTGTTGAAACGAGATTCCAGGCCAAAGAAATGTATTGAACGGGTTATTCAAGAGAATATAGTTCAGTGTAATTTGCCCCACTTTTTTTCTCCCCTCACTTATCTCCACATTTCCTTATTAATATAGCGTACGTCATAATCTATGAATCCTGGTCACGGATAAGTGGTTGAAAGTGAGTAAGTGAGAATCCATTAATACTCCACACCCAACAGGGTAATGCACCATGGTGGTTTGTAGGGATGTGAATCGTTCAGCAACTCACGATTCAATTCGGTTCCGATTCTTGAGGTGACGATTTGATTCAGAATCGATTTTCGATTCAAAGAGCTCTGAGAAATAGTTATATTACTTAAAAAATGTTTATGTTTAAGAAAATGCAGCTTTACAAGGTTAATTAAGTGATTCTTGATGTAAATTTACTTATCTGCTTTGCTCGTTCAGAGTTGGCTGGCAGTTTAGCGAAGCGCTGGTCAGTAGTCGGCAGAGACCGCTGCTCCCCTCTTTTAGCTCCGGGTGATGACGTAGCATGTGGGCTTGCGGATTTGAAGTGTTTCCGAAGTACTTGACTTTCATTTTGCAGATTTTGCACACTGCATAAGTCATGTCAAGCTCCTTCTTACGCAGCAAATAATAAAATCCAAAATGCGCCCAAACATTTGCCTTCAGCAAACGGTGCTGGCTGAATTAGCTCTTCGTCCGCCATGCTAAGCTGCAGCCACTAAACTCTGCAGCTCACGAGTGTTTGAAGCACGGCAGACCCCCCCCCCCCGTTGGGACGATGTAGTACGGAAGCCGTTGCCTGACAAATAGTACACGCAGCGAGAAAGCAAGAAAATGTTTAAAAAAGCTTTTTAAAAATTGATTCTTGGACATTTTGGATCGATTCAGAATCGTAATGAATAAGAATCGCGATTTGGACGTGAATCGATTTTTTTTTTTTCTTTTTTTTTTCCGACACCCCTAGTGGTTTGCAAACTGCCAATAAACTTGAAAGAAGAAGTGGAGCATGCATTCGGCCTTTTCCTTTACCAGTCTTCAGCAATCTTCCTGAGCATCTTTAAATTCTTGGCACGGGAAGCAAACGAAGAAGATGCAAACAGAACAGAATGCATTGAATGACTGTAATATGTTTAAATTACAACCACTCAAACCCAGACAACAGCCAGGAAAAACAAATGCTAAAGGAATTGGTCATAAGAGGAAGCTAGATGAAGAAATAAGGGAGAGATAGGCTCATGAAAATTTGAATCAAAAATAACAGGATAAATAAGAACAATTTAACACTTTTAATGTCATTCTGTGTTATTGACATGCTCAACAATGAGTAACATGTAAATAAGTAAAGTTATGTGCGAAGTGAGTTCAAACAAACATATTCAAACAAAAACTGAAATGCAAAAAAGTTGTAAACTAATGGCAATTTTATGCATTTAGCTAGTGTATGACGTCATATGAAAAATGTGGTAAATATGGTACTAGTCAGAACAGTTAAGTCTGGCTTGGTTTACATTTCCACCTCCAGCAGAACCCTTTTGTTTGGCAGGAGGAACATGTAAATATTGATGAGCACATCAAGACTTTTTCGGCACATTCCACTGTTACAGGATTTTTTGTCATGGAAAGAGGAGCGGAGGAATGCGCCACCGTGCCGTGAATGGCGCGGCACAAAACCACCTCCGTGTTGGTCTCACAGGACGGCTTTTAGATGGCTTTTCAGTCGGCTTTCGGTGGCTTTTCAGTCATGTGACTATCTGAGAAATTGTGGATTAGCTGGACATGCTAGAACATGTCCTGTGAGGCTTCATCACGGCCTTGCTTTGCGCCATGCGGCTCCGTCCCGACGCACGAATTCCTGTGGTTTTGTCCCGCGCCATTCGCGGCACGGTGGCGCATTCCTCTGCTCCTTTTTCCATGACAAAAAATCCTGTAACAGTGGAATGTGCCAAAAAAGTCTTGATGTCCATGTCTTCTGCCTTTTCTGTGGTAGTTAGACGACGTCCCGGATCAACACAGCGTTCAGTTTGGAAATGATCTGGTCGTTTGAGCCTGTCGATCGCCGCTCGGAACGCGGCGCGCTCTCAGCCGCTGTGGGCGGTCTTTAAACCGGCTGTAACACTCCTCAATCTGTGTGATCCCCATAAAATTGTCCCTGAAACCCATCTGAATTTAGCGAATGGTGTCCACCTGGCTGTCTCTCACAGTTTCTGGAAAAATTTGATGCAGCAAAGCTCCAAATCATTCAGATATTTCCCTGACAATGAAAGTCCGACGACGGGGGTGGACCAGTGCTCACTCAAAGCCTGCCCACAGGCAAATGACGCAACCGACAGGCGTGAAAAAACTCACGCATGCTCGCAAAGGTTCAAGCTTGGCTGATGCAATCACACATGATTCATATCCATATAGTTTTTGAAAAAAATAAAAAGGTCCGTTACTTTTTGGGCAGACCTCATAGATAGATAGATAGATAGATAGATTTTCTATATGCACATACTCCAATCAAGGGTCACGGGAGGGCTGTTAGGGGTGTCGCATGTATTTTGTATTAGACCTTACAGTACACACACACTACTGTTTGGTGCACAAAGTATACACAGAATGCACGATATGACTCCACACATTATGATTATACACACACGTACGTATTTGTTTCCATAAGTTACCAACATTTCAGCAAGTAGACGGTTATCCCTCTCATCTCCTGCTCTGTGCAAGAGGCGGGGTCAGCCTGTTCTCTGTCTGTGAGGCGAACACCGGGTACAGCGAGCCAGCCATCTGAAATCATGTTACAGCATTATTCCACCCAGAAACTTTGGAAGCATACAAAGTTTGGCTAATTGGTTAATTCACCTTTTTCTTCCAAAATATGAACCTAAAAGCAAAAACTCTCAATCCCCATATGTATTGAATCACTGTCTCTGGATGAGATTGGTGGACAGTTTGAGTTTAAATAGAAGACGCCAACAATTTATGACAGAAGTTGACATTTTACATGAATGAGTGTAATGAGTGTAACGTTTCACAGATGAGCTAGTCGCCGAATAGCGACACTGCCTGTGGACCTTCTACGGCCCTGTCTAGCTCTCCTAGAGTAACTGCTTGTCTCCTGGAATCTTCTCCATGCTCTTGAGACTGCTAGGAGATGCAGCAACTTTCTGGCAATGGCACTTATTGATGTACCATCCTGGAGGAGTTGAACTGCCTGTGCACTCTCTTTGGGGTTCAGGTACCACACCATGCTACCAGTAGTGACACTGACCCCAGCCAAATCCAAAATAGTGAAAAATCAATCAGAAAAGATGAGGGGGAAAATGTCTGGCCTTCACATGTAAAACCATTCCTGTTTTGGGGGGTCAGCTCATTGTTGCTTCTCTAGTGCACCTGTTGTTAATTTCATTAACACCAAAGCAGCTGAAACTGATTAACAACCCCCCTCTGCTACTTAACTGACCAGATCAATATCCCAGAAGTTGAACTGACTTGATGCTATACTCTGATTAAAAAGTGTTCCTTTCATTTTTTTTGAGCACTATGTCTCTCTCGCTCTCTCTCTCTCTCTCTCTGTGTGTGTGTGTGTGTGTGTGTGTGTGTGTGTGTGTGTGTGTGTGTGTGTGTGTGTGTGTGTGTGTGTGTGTATGTATATATGTATGTATGTATATATGTATATATACTCAACAAAAATATAAACGCAACACTTTTGGTTTTGCTCCCATTTTGTATGAGATGAACTCAAAGATCTAAAACTTTTTCCACATACACAATATCACCATTTCCCTCAAATATTGTTCACAAACCAGTCTAAATCTGTGATAGTGAGGACTTCTCCTTTGCTGAGATAATCCATCCCACCACACAGGTGTGCCATATCAAGATACTGATTAGACACCATGATTAGTGCACAGGTGTGCCTTAGACTGCCCACAATAAAAGGCCACTCTGAAAGGTGCAGTTTTATCACACAGCACAATGCCACAGATGTCGCAAGATTTGAGGGAGCGTGCAATTGGCATGCTGACAGCAGGAATGTCAACCAGAGCTGTTGCTTGTGTATTGAATGTTCATTTCTCTACCATAAGCCATCTCCAAAGGTGTTTCAGAGAATTTGGCTGTACATCCAGCCAGCCTCACAATCGCAGACCACGTGTAACCACACCAGCCCAGGACCTCCACATCCAGCATGTTCACCTCCAAGATCATCTGAGACCAGCCACTCGGACAGCTGCTGAAACAATCGGTTTGCATAACCAAAGAATTTCTGCACAAACTGTCAGAAACCATCTCAGGGAAGCTCATCTGCATGCTCGTCGTCCTCATCGGGGTCTCGACCTGGCTCCAGTTTGTCGTCATAACCGACTTGAGTGGGCAAATGCTCACATTCGCTGGCATTTGGCACGTTGGAGAGGTGTTCTCTTCACGGATGATGCAAAGGAGATGTGTTGCACTACATGAGGCAAATGGTGGTCATACCAGATACTGACTGGTATCCCCCCCCAATAAAACAAAACTGCACCTTTCAGAGTGGCCTTTTATTGTGGGCAGTCTAAGGCACACCTGTGCACTAATCATGGTGTCTAATCAGCATCTTGATATGGCACACCTGTGTGGTGGGATGGATTATCTCAGCAAAGGAGAAGTGCTCACTATCACAGATTTAGACTGGTTTGTGAACAATATTTGAGGGAAATGGTGATATTGTGTATGTGGAAAAAGTTTTAGATCTTTGAGTTCATCTCATACAAAATGGGAGCAAAACCAAAAGTGTTGCGTT
>NC_047104.1:140907811-140933670 GCF_902500255.1 Thalassophryne amazonica | reverse complement strand
GTAACTGTCACAGCACTTACAGGTAACTCCAGACTGTCTTTGATCATCCTGGAGCTGATCAATGGGTGAGCCTTTGCCATTCTGGTTATTCTTCTATCCATTTTGATTGTTGTTTTCCGTTTTGTTCCACACGTCTCTGGTTTTTTTGTCCATTTTAAAGCATTGGAGATCATTGTACATGAACAGCCTATCATTTTTTGCACCTGTGTATAAGTTTTCCCCTCTCCAATCAACTTTTTAATCAAACTATGCTGTTCTTCTGAACAATGTCTTGAACGTCCCATTTTCCTCAGGCTTTCAAAGAGAAAAGCATGTTCAACAGGTGCTGGCTTCATCCTTAAATAGGGGACACCTGATTCACACTTGTTTGTTCCACAAAATTGACCAATTTCATAGCCTTAAGAGTGTGCATATCATGAATGCTTGGTCTTGTTGGATTTGTGAGAATCTACTGGTACCTTATATACTCAAAACCTGGATTAATCTTTTTAGTCACATAGCACTACTACAGTATTATTCTGAACACTACTGTGTGCATATATATATATATATATATATATATATATATATATATATATATATATATATATATGTGTGTGTGTGTGTGTGTGTGTATATGTGTATGGCTTTGATCACAGACAAACTGGGGAGAGCTGACATTTGTTGTTTGGTATGCTTATGTATTTTGGGTCAGGGATGAATGCTGCAAAAACTGAAAGTTGATAGACCTAATATTTTTGGAGAAATTAGTGATACTAGCTAACAACGGTGAACAATGGCCATTGTGCTGCAATGCACCATGGGAGTTGTCGGTGTGTAAAAATAAAAGCACCTGCTTGCAGCAGAATGCAGACAAAACAAAAACCTGTCTGTGCGTGTGTATAACTTCAATTACAGACAAACTGGGGACAGCTGACATTTGCCGTTTGGTGTGCTTATGTATTTTGGGTCATGGATGAATGCCGTGAAAATGGACCATTGACAGGACTCAACTTTTTGAAGAAACTACGGATATTAGCTAACAACACTGAACAATGGACGTTTATAATTAAATTCTGGACTCGCGCCATTCCCACAGGGGCCAGTAAATCTTGTAAAAGCGTGCGCATGTGCATGATTTTATTTAGTAAGTTCAATGTAAGTACATAATATAATTGTAAATACATTAAAATTACAAGGATGACACAAGAAAGTAAAAATACTTATTTCCATTGTGGTCCATTTAAGAATAAAAACATAGACAAAATAAAAGTAATAATAATAACACTACTAGTAATAATGATGATGATGGCAATAATAGTGTGTATATGATAACAACAATCTAAACAAGTGTCATGTCAATATAAATACATTAAGACAGTAAATTGACATAAAAAAAATAAGTAATTAACAGGGAATAAAAGGGCTGAGTTATTCTAAAGACTGGAGGTCTAAGGTTCTAAAAACATTCTCGACTCACACACCATTCATATTTATTGTAGAAACTTTCCATAATTTGTTACCACCCTTTAAAAATGTCAGCTACCTATTTTCTAAACAATAGCCAATCTAGAGCCACACTAGTGTGTGTGTGTGTGTGTGGGGGGGGGGGGGGGGGGGGTGTATATGGATATATATATATATATATATATATATATATATATATATAATATTTGTTGTGATTTGGTACTATATAAATGACATAAATTGAATTATATAGACTTATGTCAAGGTAAAAACTGCAAAACTGTCTGTACATACAGTGACGAAAATAAGTATTTGAACACCCTGCAGTTTTGCAACTTCTCCCACTTAGAAATCATGGAGGGGTCTGAAATTTTCATCTTAGGTGCATGTCCACTGTGAGAGACATAATCTAAAAAAAAAAATCCGGAACTCACAATGTATGATTTTTTTTTTTTTTTTTTTTTTTTTTATAATTTATTTTTATGTTACTGCTGCAAATAAGTATTTGAACACCTACCAACCATCAAGAATTCTGGCTCACACAGCCCTTTTAATTTTTCTTTAAGAAGCCCTCTTATTTTCACTCTTTACCTGTATAATATTGCACCTGTTTGAACTTGTTACCTGTATAAAAGACACCTGTTCACACACTCAATCAATCACACTCCAACCTGTCCACCATAGCCAAGACCAAAGAGCTGTCTAAGGACACCAGGGACAAAACAGTAGACCTGCACAAGGTTGGGATGGACTACAGGACAACAGGCAAGCAGCTTGGTAGAAGACAACAACTGTTAGGATTATTTATTAGAAAGTGGAAGAAACGCAAGATGACTGTCAATCTCCCTCGGTCTGGGATTCCATGCAAGATCTCACTTTGTGGGGTAAGGATGATTCTGAGAAAGCTCAGAACTACACAGGAGGACCTGGTCAGTGACCTGAAGAGAGCTGGGACCACAGTCACAAAGATTACATTAGTAACACATGATTCTGTCATGGTTATAATCCTGCAGGGCAGCAAGGTCCCCCTGCTCAAGCCAGCACATGTCCAGGCCCGTTTGAAGTTCACCAGTGACCATCTGGATGATCCAGAGCAGCCATGGGAGAAGGTCATGTGATCAGATGAGACCAGAATAGAGCTTTTTGGAATCAACTCCACTTACCATATTTAGAGGATGAGAACAACCCCAAGAAAACCATCCCAACCGTGAAACATGGGGATGGAAACATCATACTCTGGGGGTGCTCTTCTGCAAAGGAGACAGGACGACTGCACCGTATTGAAGGGAGGATGGATGGGGTCATGTATTGCAAGATTTTGGCAAACAACCTCCTTACCTCAGTAAGAGCATTGAAGATGGGTCATGGCTGGGTCTTCCAGCATGACAGTGACCCCAAACACACAGCCAGCGCAACTAAGGAGGGGCTCCAAAAGAACCATTTCAAGGTCCTGGAGTGGCCTGGCCAGTCTCTAGACCTGATCTCAATGGAAAATCTTTGGAGAGAGCTGAAACTCCAAACCTGAAAGATCTAGAGAAGATCTGTATGGAGGAATGGACCAAAATCCCTGCGTTTGACCTCTGTAATTGCAAACAAAGGCTACTGTACCAAATATTAATATTGATTTTCACAGGTGTTCAAATACTTATTTGCAGCAGTAACATACAAATAAATTATTAAAAATTCATACATTGTGATTTCCAGATTTGTTTTTTTAGATTATGTCTCTCACAGTGGACATGCGCCTAAGATGAAAATTTCAGCCCCCCCCCCCCCCCCCCCCATGATTTCTAAGTGGGAGAACTTGCAAAATCGCTGGGTGTTCAAATACTTATTTTCCTCACTGTATATTCTCAGTTAGTTTCAGTCATACAAAACCCAAATATTTATGGTGTTTATTTAATGAATTGCTTTGTCTAAAATGTAACATTATATATTAGTTTAAGAATGTTGGAAAGCAATATAATATCTTCAAATTTCTTGTTTAGTTTGAAGAAAAGTCCAAAACATGTTTCACTGGCATATTCAAATTTTCTTTATGTATTTATTTTATTATATTTAAAGCTGGAATCATGGCTGCTTTCAGATGACTCAAAATAACCCATGAATATATTTCTGTTGACTGATTAGTCTGTTGATCACTTCAGATGTAGTTTGGTGATGACAGACATTGAGCTTTGTAGTATATCCTGAATCCCACATTCTTTTGCTCATGCTTGTGACGTGCCACTGATTTATCTCAGTAACTGTTCCATTTTGAAAGGAAAAATAATGTAGGAGCTTCAACAGAGGAAGCATGTGGACAACAGTTGAAAGAGCTTAATTGTAATTTGTACAGCTGCAGATGTTGGCAGATTTTAAAAGTACAGTCATTTGCTTTTTAGTGCATAATGTGTATGTGTTTTCAGGATTCTGTGCACATTTTTGTGACATAACACAGGCTAGTTGACGGCCCCTGTCAAGCTGAATTTCGTAGCCAAATGTCACTGCAGGATGCAGTGAGAAGTGTGACAGATGCCCCCACATCAGGACACCCACTGTGCCTTTGATTGAATTAGTCCAGTGATTGAGTTAAACTAATGGAATACAAATCTCATTCAGATGGTAATGGTTAATCTTTGCTCTTTAAGGTGTCATCTTGAGCATAATCTGTGGCCATTCTCGGTACGCAACAGCTTTAAACCGGAAAGCACACCTCAAAGTATGAAGTTGATGTATAATTTTAAAGTATATTTTGAAATATAATTTTAACACTGTCTGAGGGATATGCTCAGTATTTAATGCTACTGCTGTTTGTAGCTTTTGGGATTTCTTCTGCCAATAACTGATCAATAATGGATATTGATTTTCTTGAATTTTGTGTGTGCATTTTCAAGATTTAATTAGCCCTTCAATATGTTGTCATCACAACCAGCACTTACGACTTCAGTTTTTTTTGGGGATAGAGCTGTCCAGAAATACCTGTGGCTTTTATTGAGGAGAGCAACTGTGGAATCTGATAAGTGCTTGCAAAGTATATTGGCTAGCCTACTCTTATTGCTTGATCAGTTAATCATAAAAATGTCGGAATGTCATTTAAAAAATACTTGTTACTGTTTTTCAGTTTGACATCTTCGATGTTTAAATTATTATTTGAGAACCTGGAGTTAAACATAGTTTTAATTTTTGCTTGAAAATTGACTTCAAAGATTAGCTGATTATCAAAATAGCTGTTTAATTTTCTGTCTACTAAACCGTTAAATAATCATTTCAGCACTGATATTTAAGCAGTGTGCTTCAAAAGAGTGAGGGCATACCTCCACCAAGACCCAACCCTCCCTTTGTGTTCTTAATGGAGTTGAAGTGCAGTTGGGGCATTGTTTCACCAATGTACAAATAATATGGAAATCATTGATATATATATATATATATATATATATATAGATATATAGATATATATAAAATATTGGTAGCGCCCCGCGCTCAGGCCTCTCGGACAGCAGCCCAAGATGTGCTCCAGGGTCCCTTTCTTCTGGCACAGAGCACATGCTGGAGACTCCACCTTCCCCCACAAGAACAAGACGGGCTTGGCAGTACATCATAGACAGCCTGGATCAGAAATTTTATGCGCTGGGGCTTGGCTCTCCACAGCTCGGTCCAAGTGACTTTACGCTCCACTGCCTGCTCCCATCGCGTCCAGGCTCCCTGCTGCCGCATTCCCACCATCCTGCCTGCTCTCTCTTCTTCAACTGCCGCTTGCACTTCCTCCAGGAGCAGTGCTGTCTTATCTTTTCCCTTTGTCTTGTCGTAGCGAGGTGTTGTCCTGCAACCCAGGCCTGCTCTTCCCCACACCACTGTCCCCACCAGAGCTCTGTGCCGCAGCTGTGATTCGGCGACATCTACGGCCTCTGCTGCCCTCCTTTTCCGCCCGGTCCTGACTTCAATCCCAGCCTGAGAGATTTTTGGGTCACATGACTCTTTGTATTGCAGTACCTCCCTAGTGCGGCTCACCTTGAATTCCTCATTCAGGCTGCTGATGAGGAGCTTCAGCATGTTGTTTTTCCCATACAGGGCGATGCTGCTCAGACTTCGCGGCAGACCCAGCCACTTCCGCAGGAACCTACTGACCCTCTTCTCAAAACCTTCGACTGTGGAAATCGGTACCTCGTACACTAAAAGGGGCCAGAGAATTCTTGGGAGGATACCATGCTGGTACACCCAGGCCTTGAACTTGCCCGGGAGACCTGACTTGTCCACGATGGTTAACCAACCTTCTAACTCCTGGTTGGTCGACTGGATGGCTACTGTATCTCTCAGGCTGCAGTCAAAAACCTTCCCCAGGCTCTTCACTGGCTTGTTGGTGATGGATGGAATCTGGGTGCCTCCAAGTGTAAAGTGGAACTTGTTGGTAAGCTTTCCTTTCTTCAGCACAAGGGATCTGGACTTTGCAGGCTTGAAGGTCATACGGGCCCAGGTGGTTAGTTCCTCCAGCCCTCTCAAGATCCACCTGCTCCCTGGGGCATTTGGTGTTGTCACAGTCAGGTCGTCCATGAAGGCCCTGATGGGCGGCAGCCTGATGCCGGACTTAGTTAGGGGCCCTCTGCACTGAACCTCGGCAGACTTCGCCAGCATGTTCATGGCAAGTGAGAAGAGGATCACTGAAATTGTGCATCCAGTAATAATTCCCTTCTCCAACTTATGCCAGTTCGATGTTGTGGACCCTGCTGAGACCCTCAGACTGAACCTGCTGTAGTAGTCCAAAATGAGGTCTCTAAACTTGGCTGGAACATAATGCCGGCGAAGTGCCTCTTCTACCAGCTTGTGAGGTATGGACCCATACGCATTTGTGAGGTCCAGCCACAGCACGACTAGGTCACCTTTGTTCTCTCTGGCTTCCTTTATCAGCTGGGTGACTGCCCCATTGTGTTCCAGACACCCCGGCATCTTCGGGATCCCTCCTTTCTCGACTGAGGTGTTGATGTAGGAGTTCCTCAAGAGGTAGTCTGTCACATGCTTGGCGACAATGCTGAAGAATAGTTTCCCTTCAACACTGAGCAGGGAGATGGATCTAAACTGGTCGATCTTCTTAGACTCTTCTTCTTTTGGAATCCATACCTCTTCTGCAAACCGCCACTGTTCAGCAACCTTTCCTCTCCTCCAGATCACCTTTAGGATCCTCCAGAGCCTGTGGAGTAACTTTGGGCAGTTCTTGTACACCTTATTAGGTCCCACTAGGTCCTGGGGCTGAGCTTGATCTTGTCTTCTTGACCACCTCTTGGATCTCCTTCCAGCTGGGCTCCCTCCCATCAAAGTCCAGCGTTGGTACAGGTGGGTCAATCAAGGCCTGGCAGTGGCCCAGCTCGTCAATCTCTGCTTTAGGGCAGGTAAGTTGACCGCTGCGCTTCTGCCCCAGCAGCTGTTTTGTAAACCCAAACGGATTTGCTAGAAAGGCAGTGCACTTCCTGGCTCTTTCCTTCCTCCTCCTCCTATGCCACTCAGCCCTCCTCAAGGTCATGAGCTTCTCACGGAGTATGCTTCGCAGCTCTGCCAGAGGTCCCCTCTCCTCCTTATTTGCCTCCTTGAACCGCCGCTTCGGGACCTTCAATTCCTGCCTGAGCTGCTGGATCTTGTTTGCTCGGTTGCTTTTGGTATAGGGAAGCTTTACCACCTTCTCCTCCAGGCCGCATCGTTCAGTTGCTAAGCTGATGATGATGGTAGTCATGGTCTGGAGACGTCGATCAACTTCCCCCTTGGCTGTTGCTTCCAAGATGGAATCAAAGTGGCACCATTCCTGCTTCTTATTTGCTTGGGGCCATTTAACCCGACGATGTTCTGGTGATCTGTGTGGGTTTGGTGTTTGTGTCACCTGGAGGTTCTGAGCACTGTGGTTTGACTCCGGGCCTAGCTCCTCCTGCGTCTCACCGGGGGGGGTCTCTGCATGCTGTGACACCTGCACCGTCTGCACACATCCCATCTTGGCCTGGTGGATCTTCAGACCACGTAGGTTTTTGCACACTTTGCCACAAAAGCATTCTGCACTTATTGTCGTGTTTCCATTGCCTAGTATCGTTATTCCTTGGTCCGTCTGAGTAGGATCCTCATCCTCCCCCCCTCTCGGGGATCCCTGGGGGTATTTCTCCGTAAGTTGATCTGTAGCTTTTGGGGTGGGTTCTTCCTCCTGATAGAGAGGAAGATGCAGGTCTGGGCTGCTAACCCTTACTGCCCCAATGCCGTCTCTCCGGGCTGTCCGCTGTCTCTCCAGCTGTCACCATTCTATTCTTGGTAGTCAAGCAGTCTTTCCTGATAGTCACTGGCTCAGCCAGGCAGAAGCTTGTAACATACATCAACTAGTGATGCATCCTGGACACATCATCAGTGATGTTACCCGGGATCACAGAGTGTTGCGGGTCTTTCAAACATCATACACTCTCCTCCTGGCGACCCAGTCAGGGGTGATCAATCCCCCAGCTTGTGTCCAGGAAGCGCTACCCTACCCACGGATCTCCTCGCCTGATCCACAGCCACCTTGAGTTAACCTCTGCCGCCTCTGTGGCTTCCTTAATGGCTCTACGCTTGTTGGCCCCAGTGATGCCCAGGATGTTGTAGACCCTGCAGAGGGACTGGCCTGCGAACCCTCTGCATCCCACCTCAATGGGCTCACATCTTGCTCGCCATCCGTTGCGATGACACTCCTCCAGCAGATCCTGGTACTTCCGCTCATTGGCCTCCTCGATACGATCTTCCCAGGGGATCGTAAGTTCTAGGAGCACCACCTGCTTGGAGCTCACTGAGGTCAGCACCACATCTGGCCTTAGGGATGTTTTGGCTACATTCTCTGGGAACCTTAATTGCTTTCCTAGGTCCACTTTCAGTTCCCAGTCTTGTGCCGATGCTAGAAGGCCAGCAGAAGAGGTCTTGGCGGCAGTTGTTGGTTCTTCCCCAGCTCTGACGAAGGAAATGGTCTTCTTCACTGGGCGAAGATGCTTGCACTGCGTAATCCCCATGCAGATGGTGTTTGCTATGGCCTTCAAGACCTGGTCTTGCTGCCAACAGTAGCGCCCCTCGCTCAGGCCTCTCGGACAGCAGCTCAAGATGTGCTCCAGGGTCCCTTTCTTCTGGCACAGAGCACACGCTGGAGACTCCACCTTCCCCCACAAGAACAGGTTGGACAGGCTTGGCAGTACGTCATAGACAGCCTGGATCAGAAATTTTATGCGCTGGGGCTCGGCTCTCCACAGCTCGGTCCAAGTGACTTTACGCTCCACTGCCTGCTATGTATATGTATGTATGTATGTATGTATTAACTGGAGCACTACATTCATAGAGCGCAAACCTCCACCAACACTAGTTTCCAATTCAACAAAATTTCACTTTGGAAAAAATTTTCAAGGTCAAAGTCCTGTTAGAAGTGACTTTTCATAACGTAAAATAGATGTGACCAAATGTCAGGAGTATGTATTTAGTTCATGCACTTGAATCAAACTTTTTTTTCCGGCGTTGTCATGGCTTTTTCAGTTTCTGAATTTTTTCCAGATAATTTTCACAGAACATTGGTTATCTTTGCTGTGCACAATTTGTCATTGCTTTTTGGCACTTGGTTTCTGACTGATAACTAGAAGATAGACTAACAGGCATAAAATCGTAAACTTCATCCAATTTTGGTGAAGTAAATCCATAACAGAAACATGAGTGATTGAGATATAATGCAAAATGCACACCAAATGGGTTTTTCAATATTAATTTCAAAAGTCCACAAAATCCACAATCAGGATCAGACCTGGATTAAACTATGTCAGGCGATAGTGAGTGCCAGTCTGCACCTCACTTTCAAATATGAGAGTGATTGGGGCATGATTCATTAAGATATAATGTAAAATATACATGAAATGAGGTTTTCAATGTTAAATTTAAATGGCCACAAAATGGCCTGAAAAGCAAAAGAAGAGTTTGATCAATCACAGCTGTGGGGATATCCTCACAGCAATGTGCTGGTAAGCATGTCTAGACCCTCACTATTAGTGGCTGCTAGTTGTTGTTGGCTACCATTTACATCCTTTGCTTGCTTTGCAGTTAGTTGTACTAATGAAGCATTTAAGAAGTCTGTGCTGCTGTATGTCTGTCGAGTGAAATTTGCATTTTATTTAATTTGTATGTTGACAGGTATTGGTAGCTTGGTGACATTAGTTCCACTGGTACTCCAAGGCTACTGAGGCAGTAAGCTGGTCATAATTTTTAATACTTGTGCCAAACAGGGGTTTTGCCGGTTCCTATTATCAGGCCACTTTGCAAAATTTGACAGTAACTTTTAAGCCCCTTTCACACCAGGCTTGCATACAGTTGTGTTGTGATGCGTATTGAGAACACTGGCAAATTGCGCAGATTTGGCATAGTCCTTGTGTAGCCTGGTGTATGATGGCGTATGGTTGCGTTCCTAGTTTTGTTTACAGTTGTGTATGGTTGCTTACAGTATGCATACTGCCATGTATGTAGCCCTTGTTGCTATATAAACCTATTTTTCTGCCTCTCACAGTCCACTCCTGCCTACTTTTTTTTTTTTTGGCGTTTTGGAAATGTGCTCCGTTCGCAAAACGGTATATGAAAAACAAACAGACTCACATTTCCAGATGTACAAGGACACATTGCTGCCTCGTCAGGGCTCATAACATCAAATCGCAAAGTTCAGAGTCCATTGTATGCCCCAAAAACGTTTCAGATATTGCCATGTAAACTCACAAGCATACTTAAACATCCAGTTTTACTGAAGTGCATGTAAACAGATGCATCCCTGCGTAGACTGGCTCATGCACTCGCAACGGCTAGACAAGCCATTTTATGAACAAACACATGCAGATGAGAGATCATTTCATCACACACTCGTACCTTTTCTGAGCACGCACACATGCACCAGTTCGATCACCTGTTGTATGCATGCACAGGCACTTCATGCTGGCTGCGTGGATCATTTCAGTGCACACTCGCATGCCCGTTCAGTTACCTGTTTTCCAGGTTTGGGTGTTTGCTATTTAAACATATTCCGAAGCAGCCTAAGGCTAAAGATAGCTCCCAGTATGTTCTTCTAACAAAAATCTTAGAATTCCTCAAATTCTTAGACATTTCTTCGAGTTTTCCCTTGGTAAGGTGAAAGTTATCTGCAAAGCACCTTAGGCCTTAAGAGAGCTCCTGAGGTGCCAAACTGGTAAGAGTAGTGAGGAGGACTTTTAGGAAGCCTAAGAGTGTCTTAAGCAGAGACAATGACAGAAAAGACAGAGAGGAAGCAGAGATATTCTCTATATGTAGGATGACAGGGAGTCAGTAACATGCTACCTGCTTCATCTAAGTAATTGTTTTATGTTAATTTACTGTCTTAATGTATTTATAAATTGTTTAGGTTCTTGTTATCATATACACACTGTTAATATTATCATTATTATTATTATTATTATCTGTATTATTAAATTTTTATTTACTTCTATTTTGTCATTTGATTATAAATGGGCTACAGTGGAAATAAGTGTTTTCACTTTCTTGTGTCATGCATGTATTTTTAACGTATTTACAATTCTATTATGTATTCACAATGGACGTACTAAATGAACTCATGCACGCACGCTTTTAATATATAGATATTCGGCATGTGCATGACGTACGTTCAAACATTTTCAAGCTGTGTAACAATTCATTTAATTTTGCTGAGTTTTATCATCATAACAAAGTTATCGTCACGATTACATGTCTTATGGCCCCTTCACACACAGTGCAAAGTTTGGACGGCGTTTGGATGTAAACGGTGAAACAGTGCGAAACAGTTTGAAATTAGCACACGAAACATCGCGCTGACAGACAAGCGTGCACGAACCCGGCGCGAGAGTTTGTGCACACGCCGGTGTCCATTGAGCAGGAACAGTGCGAGTTGCACCACATGGCACCGCTTATGTGGAATAAAGAAAAAAAGAAAAACCAGCCGGTACCTGTGGGATCACATTGCACCGCTTATGTGGAATAATAAAAAAACAACAAAAAAAAACACATCACCCGGGACGCGAACTCACGCCTGTCAAAAGTGCTGATCATCAGTCATCACTGAGCTACAGAGCTGTTCTTTGAAAGCTGCGGGAATCTGCCTCATAAAAGGAGGGACTTGGAAGTATTACAAAAAAAAGTTAAAATCCCACACCATATAAAAACACTACATTTATCAAGCGCCACTTATGTGGAATAATAAAAAAATAACCTGCCTCATATCAGGAAGGATATGGAAGTATTACAAAAAAAATTGAAATCACACACCATATAAAACACTGCATGTATCAAGTGAGCAATACAAATATGATCCGTCGGTTCCTCTGGTGATGACCCATGGTCACAGACATACACTCATGAAATGGCATGAATGAGAAGCAGTGTGCTCTGATGTCTACATCTACTGGTCAGGTTCGTCCAGTCCGCCATGTGTGTGTTCTGCCCGACACGCGTGTCTTGTGGACGGCGGGCCGCAGCACAGACACCGCGTCATGTGAAACAGAGCTCACGTGGGTGACTGTCAGATCGTCCGCTGCGTGTTCTGATCTGATGGTCCCTTTCAACCTGTGGGCTGTCAGTGTCCGCCCCGTGCGCGTGCTCACTTGTCGCCATCATGGCGATATATGTTTTTATTTATGGCCACCTAAATACAGCAATCAGACACACGTGCCTCACAGTGGACAGTTGTTAGTCCATGACTATCCAGACACAGTAGGTGTTTTCCAGCTGGAATGTCCAGAATGACAGATCACCACAGCTGCTTCTGTTGGAAGCCACACCTCCCATGAGTGGAGTGCACACACCCACGTGTCACTGTTTGTTTTCGCAAAGTCACAGTCATGGGGAATTTAGACAAATTTCACAGCAGTACGACAGTGGTTGTCTGCAGTCTGTTGTCATGTGAAGAGTGCGACTGGCCACACATTGTCACAGTACAATGCAAGCGATGTTGGATGTTTGTGCGTGTCACCTGGAATTTGGCTGGCACCTGCTGCAAGAGGTGGGTTCAGACAGCGCACACTTCGTCTTTCAGGCATTTGTGTGCGCAAATAGTTGTAGCAACAGGTGTACGAGGCGTTGGAGGCAGGGGCGACATTACACGGTTTGCACAGGATTCCTGCGTCATTGCACTGTGTGCACTTCGTCCAAATTTTGCACTGTGTGAAGGGGTCCTTAATGCAGTTCAGGTTATATGATCGGTTGATTTCACTGTCCATTCATGACTAAGAGGGTGGAGCATATTTGTTTTTTTGTTTTTTTTATTTCTCCTTCCCTTTCCATGACATCCAATCACAGCTTTTAGAAGACTGTGTCATACCTACCAACGGGGGTCAACCCCGCCTCCTCACAAAGATGGGAGATTTTGTTTCTCTCAGACACCTGCTGGCTCACTCTTAGTCTAAGATTCCTTGCTAGAAAAGTTTAAGTTAAGTTAAGAGCTCTTTGAGAGGGCTTTGAGTTGCTTCGTGGATACGGGCCCAGAAGTTTCCTTTGATGTTGGGTGATGCGTGCACAAGTAGTGTGCACGCTGACGTCTGTGAGATGTCTTGTAAATTACTTCAGAGGTGTTATCTGATTACAAGAACAACATTTTTTGATTTATAAGTGTTTATTTCTTGCTAGCTTTTACATAATATATGAGAAAGATGTTAGATTTATACAGAAATGGAGCGGTTTTGAGGCCCTCTAACTTTAATTAATTTAAGTGTGCTGATGTCAGATTTACATATTTGTGATATTACTGAAAACATTAAAGCCATCAGTGAATCTCCTATGTTTTAGTTTGGGTCATAATTACATCTTTCACATTGAGATTGTTTTTGGGTTGGTGGAGGATTACATTTAAATAATGTAGAAACTAAAATGCTAAAAATCTCAGTCCTAGTGTATCAGTAATACACAATATTGTTGTAATTTATATGTGAAATATTCAGACATATTCATTCTTATTTTTGGTTCTGAATAGGTATCAGTTGCTGTCACACGCAAAATTTCAAAATTTTATAGGAAACCATGCCCGCAAACGCCTTCAATGCTCGCAATGACATCTTGAAAAAGTATATAACTGTTACTTTTTTTAAAATTCCAACTTCACCTTTTGCTAAGTTCCTTTCTGTATGGCATTTGCATGTTCTCTTCTTGTCTGCACAGGTTTCCTCCGGGCATGCTGGTTTACTCCCACTGTCAAAAACATGCACATTAGGGTCTGATCCTTTCTCTGCCCTTGCCTAAGGCAGATGTCTTACATCTGGGGTTGGTCCCCAGGTGCTGAACTGCACGTTACCAGTCAAAGGTTTGGACACACTTTCCCATTCAATTGAATGGGGAAAGTGTGTCCAAACGTTTGATTGGTAGTGTAGCTGCTCACTCCTTGTGGCTGGATTATATCTAACAGTTATTAGAGAAAATTGAATGCAGAGGTCAGATTTTCATTCTGTGCATGTCCAATGACAATTGCAGTTTGCATGTTTTCCCCGTGTTTGTTTGTGTGGGTTCCCTCTGGGTGCTTCAGCTTCCTCCCATATCCAAAGACATGCAGGTTAGGTGAATTGGAAACTTAAAAAAAAAAAAAAAAATCAAGTAAAAATCTCCAGATTTCCCTTGTAAACGAGATCTCAATCTCAAGGGGACTAACCTGGTTAAATAAAGGTCAAATTAAAATAAAGGCCCTTCGTCTTCTACCTTCCTTCCTTCCTTCCTCAATGAAATCCTTGACCTCAGTGACTCATGTTGAAAACCACTGACTGCTGAGATAGGCTCCAACCCCCATGGCCCTTAGCTAGAATATGCAGGGTTAGAAAATATATGGATGGTAATTCATTTATTCATGGAATATTTCACTTTTTATATCAAACTACTGTAAATAGCTCACTTTATTTTCAAGTGCATGCTGTCAGAAATTATTTTTTTTCCCTCAAGGCCACGCCTGTACTTAGAATTTCATTCAGTAAATCAGTCAGACCTACTGTAAGTGGTTCAGATACACAGTTACACAGATTTCAGACAATAAATAAATCAAGTATTCAAAATATAGTTGGTTTTGTTTTTTTGCCACATTCATATGTGCATGGCTGATTTCTGATGTTCCAGATTTTCACCATGGCAACTTTGGTATATTTATAGACAGATGTGGTCCAAATTGTGGATGTGATAACAGGGTTAAAGCAGCTCTTATAAATCCAACCTCCACCAAATTCAACTGAAATCCAAGCTAGTCATTTTGAGATACTGTCCTGTTCACCATCAGTCAGAATATTAAGTTCAGGAGTTCGTGGATCTGCTTCATTATTTGGATCTGCTTCAAAATGTATTCTTTCTATGCCCGTGCCCCACCCTGCTACCGTGATTTATGAAAATATGCTTATTTATTCTTGCTGCAAGTTAGACTTTGCTGAAAACATCAAGTCTTTAGTGGAGGTAATCATTTGGTGGCTTGGTGCATCTAATGATTGATGGTTTTGGTTATTTGATTAATTTGTTAGTTTATGGAATGTTATCCAATGTGGAAAACCCAAATTCAATTTGCAGAGATTTAATTAAACAAAAGAACTTGAACAAATGACTCTATTTTAGAAGCTATAAAAAACTTCAGTAACTAACAAGCAATTACTCAAAGCATTTGTGGTTATTAATTGTATTTATTTGTCAATCATCTGATCAATCAAAGGCCATAGGATCGATTCCCACCTGTAGCCTTTCTGTGTGGAGTTTGCATGTTCTCCCCATGTTCATGTGGGTTCCCTCCAGGTGCTCCGGCTTCCTCTCACGTCCAAAAACATGCAGGTTAGGTGAATTGGAAGCTTTATAATTGTCCAGGCCTCCTTTGTAAAAGAGATCTCGATTAAGGTTAAATAAAGGTTAAATTTAAAGTAAAAAAAAATAAATTAAGTATTCCTCTCAGCTGACATGCATTATTGTAATTTAAGGGTGGGGTAAGCATTCATTCCCTGGTGGTTTAGAATATTTAAATCTGCAGAGCATTGGTCTACATTTTTAGCATCACTTAAATAACATGGAAACTGAGCCGTCACTGGTCACATGTAGAGAAACAGCCAGACAACGTGTTCATGTGTCAACTGTGTGAGAAACTGAGTAGACGTTTAGGAGCATGATGTGTCTTTGTCAAGAGTATGTTACCATCTGGTCTACTCTGGCAATGATAAAGCTCAAATACTGTACAAGGTCCTATGATAGTGGGCACATTTTCTGTGTGTGTGTGTGTGTGTTTAGGACCAAACGGGAAGGCAAAACTGTCGGCCAAACATGCACAATTTATCAGACCTTGACTTTTCTACTCTGATTGCCCTGCTCAAGGAAATCAAGTAGTTATCCTCTCAAAGGTAAATGTTCCTCAGCTGTTTACTACAAATGGAAAAGGGCAGTTAAAACATACTAACCTTAAACAGTTTTGCTTACTGCTTGCTTTCAGCCTCTGCCTGCATTAACATGGTCAGATCACTCAGCCATACCTAACCCTCCCATCACCACAAGTGACCAGCTCCAAAATGTTGCTTTTCTGAAGGAATGCATAAAAGTGTGGGAACTAGGGCTGGGCGATATTGAAAAAATATGTGATACACGATATGAGTGCAGGATATTGCGATATCGATATTATTGCGATAATTAACATGCCCCTAAAGAAATATATTTCATTATATGTAATAAAAGAAATACATTTTAATGTAGCAAAATAAGTAGGCAATATGTATTATTAAGTAATAATGGTTAAAACCTAAAGAAATGTTACCATATAACCCGGCTAAGTACAAAAATAAAAAGGCATTTCTCTTAGTTATTTTATTCTTGCATAACCAAGAAGTAACAGCCTTGCAATTGCCAGGAGAATCTTTAACCAAGAGCTTTACTGGTTTTCAGTAAATTTAAAACAATTAGAGGATACACAAAGTGCTAAAACTGAATTGAGCATTCCTCTTAATATTAATTTAACATTAATCTAAAGAACATCTTGAATCAGTAGCTTAAACATGCCTGGTTATCTGTAAATCTTAAATAAATAAAATATAAAAACTAATCTTATAAAACAAAGTGCCCAAGCTTTCAATATTAATTAAACAATGTACAGTCACCCTGAAAAAAAAAAAATTATTTAAGGTTTTTTTGTTTGTTTTTTGCCAGGAAAACCAGCATGTTCACTTTGGTTGGTTTCAAACAAGTACAGTGGCACGTAACTACATTACTAAAAAGTGCATCGGGTGAGCAAAGGGTGAGCTACTAGTGGTATACAGAAGTGCTTTCTGGCAAGTTTGCTCAAGTGTGGAAAGTTAAGCTGATGGAGCTGCCAGCATCTATGAAGGGCGACATCAGGTAGCTATTGAGCTCTGCTTCTACAGAGTGTGACGGTACCACAGAGGATGGAGCTGGAGAGGTTTTGAAGAAACTGGCTAAGGACTTCCGGGCCTTCTTCTGAGCAGCTTCTGATGGTTTCATGCCGTCTTGACTTCCTGAGTTTTGTGCCTAGAATATAAAAAGAAAAAAAAAATGTAGTTTAAAATTTTTTTTTTTTTTTTTTTTTTTTTTTTTTTTTTTACAAATTATTGTTACAAATTATCACTTAGATCTGGCACAAGTGCTTCGATTTCAGACATCACTCTGGCTTTGATGTTGAGCACCTTGTCGCTACTGATGTAGCCAGCTTTAAATCTGGGATCCACAAAGCAGGTCATGTCCAAGAGTTCTTGCATCACTGGATCATCATATTTGCTGGTCATGTAGTCCAGGATCTTTTTCTTTATGCACTTCGTCAAGTCACTATCTTCATCTTTTGCAGCAAGAAGAGAAGTGTTCATCAAATGAAGCACCGGTTTCACGTATGACACAGTCACATAGCTTTCAGCAGAAAGAGCATCAGTGAATTCTTGCAGAGGCTGGAGTGCCTGGGTAATAGACTCCAGGACATCTGGAGCTTGCCAAGTAGGGACTAAATGTCTTGACTTCCTATCTGTTGATAGTACATCACATATGGCTTTTTGCTGCTGAAGAACTCTTTGAATCATGCTTTGTCTGGATCCCCATCTAGTCTGACATTCTGTAATGAGTGCATGCTGTGCTAGGTGGTGTTCTTGCTGTGCTTTTCTCAGTGCAGTCTTCTTCTTCCAGCTGTGTGAGAAATGACCTACTAACTTTTTACACAGCCCTACAGCTCTGGAAATGCGCTCATCATCTTTCACAGCATTTTCTGTAGGGGGGACAAAAACAAAAGGACAATTGTAGATTTAGTTTTAGTTTTTATTATTAAATTATATAAATATTTCATCCCGCTGAGGCAATGTGTTCTAATGTTGGGCTACAATACAATAAAAGATTGATTTCAACAGACTGTCAAATAAAATTAAATAAATGGGTTAAATATGCAAATATTGTGTAAAAATGTGCATCATCCATTCAGAAATATACCAGTATAAAATATAAGCACTCACCAATGGCCAGATGCAGGCGATGGCCAAAGCACTGTAGTCTGGTCCACTTGTTCAATTCTTGTAGCCTTTACTACATTAGCACCATTGTCTGTTGTGATAGCCACTTGTTTGTCTTCGTCCAGTCCCCAGTTTGCCAAAACATCCCGCAGAGCACTGGCTATATTTTCCCCAGTGTGGGATTTGGGGAAATATGCAACTTCCAGACACCATGTTGTCAGTTCAAAGACTTTGTTGAGAAAATGAACAGTAAAGCTCCTAAAGGGCTCAGTTGTGCGACTGGACCATAGATCCGTAGTGCTGGCGTAAAAGTCCACTTGACTCAGCTCGGTCTTTACAGTCACTACACATGCCTCGTACATCTGTGGAATGGCAACTTGGGAGAGTTGTGTTCGTGATGGAACTTGATATCTGCAGTCCACTTCCTTCATTAGATCCCAAAAAACCTTCTTTTTCCACGGTACTAAGTGGTATCATGCATTTAGCAATGTAACATGCAACAGCTGCGGTGATAGCTTTGCAGCGCTTTGAAGTTTTCTCATATGGAGTGACACTTGCAAAACTGTCATTTATTGTTGCTTGTGGATTTGTATTTTTACAACTTGCCTTTGCGTTGGTAGTTTTGGCAGTATTTGACTTGAAAACTTCATATAGATTCTTGTGGTTGTGCTCCATGTGACTGTGTAGATTGGTTGTGTTTCCCCTGGACGTAGCCACTATTTTTCGACATGACTTGCACAGTACCTGCATCTGTGCTACGTCCTTTCTCCTGAAGCCGAAATAGTCCCATATTCCCGACGTGCTATTCCTTTTAAGTACAAGTTGTTCGCTATTGTTGTCCTCGCTCAGTTCATCCGCTCCCGCGTCCACCATTGTTTCTGTCTGTGCTCTGCTGCTGAGCGGCTTTAGCCAATAGAACAGTATATACGAGGGTGGGAGGCTGGGAGCATTTACGGGCGCATCTGATTGGTCAAACGCAGAAAAACACAAAACGCGTGCTACAAAGCAGACAATAACATATAAAATTATGAATTTATTGCACGTGCCATCATCACGATGACAATATTTTTGCGATATATCGCCCAGCCGTAGTGGAAACACTTAACTCCTTTCAGAATGCAACCGTAAAGGTTTTTGAGTTACAGGTAAATTGTTTATTGAATGCATCTAATTGTGTGTTTGTAGCAAGATACTCTGCATCTTGAGTGTGCCTGTTTGCCAGTGTTGTTCTTTCTCACTGTGTGTGTGTGTGTGTGTGTGTGTGTGTGTGTGTGTGTGTGTGTGTGTGTGTGTGTGTGTGTGTGTGTGTGTGTGTGTGTGTGTGTGTGTGTGTGTGTGTGTGTGTGTGTGTGTGTGTGTTCAACTGAGAATCTGACTAATTTATTCCAGAGGATGGCACGGTCTTAGAATGGTGGTGAATTAATCCACTGTGCTTTTCTGCTGGTTGCAGAAAAGAGTGATATCAGCTGCTCCCCACTACACTTTCTTTCACACTTTGCCTGATTCTGTGTTCTTCTGTTGTTCATGTTCTGTAGAAACATTTGAGTTTATTTAATGATTGTGTCAGTGTCCAAAGTTTAACATTTATCTCCATTGAGCTGACAACTACTTTTGTTTGCACAATCACATATATAATTTAATACACAATGGGAGCAGTCTCCTTCTGTGCGCCCATACAAATGCTAACATTCAGTTGACATCAGAGGCGTGCCTTTGTCTTTACAACTGTTGATTGGCTCAAATGATTGACGACGCTATCTATGCCTATAAAGGATGCATGTGCATGTATAATGGTGCTATTGTACCTCCAAGGCAAGGCACTAACAACTGTTAGCAGAGTTTTATTCGGTGCCATTGTATTGTGTATATCAATGCAGGCTTGGTGACCGCCAGGCCAGAAGTATTTTTTTCCCCATAAACTTAATGAAAAATAACAGAGGAAATGACTGAAAATAATAGCAAATATAGATGATTTTGGAAATCGGTCATTTCAGCGCATCCACAATACAGTGCTGTGTGAAGCCTCTGTCAGCAGCAGCTTTGTGAGGACGTGGTGGCCTAGTTGTAATTTTTGTGTGTGTGTGTGTGTGTGTGTGAGAGAGAGAATATCACCCCTCACATCGTAAAACACATGCACAGGCTTTCAGAAACACAAAAACAATGAAGAAAAAAAATTCTTAAAAACAATTACAGAAATATTATAATGTATAAAAATAAACTATGCAGTCTATAAACTTTGCAAAAAAAAATGGGTCATCGTGACCATACTGAGCATAATTTATTGATGCAGTATGAAATATATTTTTTAAATTATCACTTCAATTATGGGGGTGTTGTATGATGTAGGAATTTCGTTTGCTATACCAAATTTTTTGTTTGTTTTTATTTTTTTGTGATTTTGGAATACAGCTGTAATCCTGGGCTATAGAAAAAGTGTGTGCGGGGGGGGGGCATTTAATAATCTGAAGTAAAATTACAAAATCTGAGGGGGTGGTGTTATTTCTGTTACATGCTTCACAAAAGTGTTAAGATGTGATGTAAATTCATCTTAAATCAATACAATATCTGTAAAAGCACTTAGAATTGTGGGACTTTGGAGATGTCAAACATTAAATATCAAACACATTAAAATGTAAAAGGTGATTTTCAAGTCTAATTGAACATTAAAATCTCGTTGAAAAAGATTACAAATCAAGGTTTTTTAAAACTGTTTTTAAGCCTGATTTATGCTACTCCATCTTTGCAGCTCCGTAGCCACACAGAGCCCTCTGCATTGCTGCAAACCATTTCCGAGTCCCTCTCTGTAGCCTGATGTGCACCTCCCAAAAATTGAAACAACACGTCAAAATGACAGAGACCACACGGGCTGCGATTGCTCACTTTTCCAGCTTCACTCTTTCCTTTCCCGTCATATTCAAAGTGTGATTCAAAGTTTTTACAGTGTGCACGCTGATTAGATTTCAATCATGAATCAAATAGAGGCAAGTTTGACCAAAGACATCCACAAATATGACCAACTTTACAACACTGAGACAACAAACTACAAAAACGCTCAAATGACTTGAAATTCATGGAGAGAAAGTGCACTTTATTTTGGTTTGGAGGTCAATGATTGTATAAAGAAGTGGAGGTCATTGAGGGACAAATTAGTCCAGAAAATGGGAAAAAAAATGACCAGCAGCAGTGGTAGTGCAGGCAGAAAAAAAGCCCTACCTTGTTCTTCACATTGTGCCCCCTACTATTCCGGCGGTAAATTGTATTGAGATACCCACCAACACGACTGAGAACTTCGCTCATGCCCCCGTCGATGTGATTACGTGGCCACGGAGCTACAGAGTTGCAGAAGCATAAATCAGGCTCCTGTTTGGGGCTCCATGTGGCTGTTAATTAACGTTAAAGCTGAACTGGTGTTAACGCCAAACCAGTGTTTTGTGCGTGACCTAACAATGGTCCCCCAGAAAAAGACTAAAAATCACAATCGATGTTGTTTGTTCAACTTGATTAATGCCAAATTCTGTGGTTTCATTGCCTAGGGTTGGCTGTGACCCATTATACACACACACACACATAGAGTAAAACTCACCTAACCATCATTGTGTGAATACTCGCACTCACCAGACTAAAGCAAAAGTTTCACTGCTTTTGTATGGTTTTCCATGTAATAAACACAGTATATAGCGAATTTAGTATAACAGATTTTTGCTCACATTAGACAGAACATCCCACCCCATTGCAATGTATTCTCATTAAAAACCCCTCGCATGTACCAGGTAGAGCAGTCTGGGCGTGCCCAGTTGCAACAAATGTACAAGTTCAGCACTGGCACTAGCTGATTTGAGGAAAGTGGGTACAGTCTTTCCTTGTTTAAAAGCATGGGCATTTATTTTCTTCAAACCGTACTCAGACCCGGCACCCAAACGAGGCAGGCCATAATTCAAGGCTGGTGATTATTAACAAGATGCTGGTTGCTGTCTGCACTCTATTATGGTGTTGAGTTTCACACATATCTCTGGGTGTGATGAACCAAAGACAACTGCTTTAGATCAGAGCCCTCTGCATGGCTGCAAACTCTCTCCGTAGCTTGACACACATCTGCTAAATCAAGGAGACCACAAAGGCTGTAATTTCTCTTTTTTACGTTTTCACTCCTTCCTCTCCCATCATATTTTAATATGTTTTGCAGTGTGCATGCTGATTACGTTTCAATCATGGATCAAATACATTAGCTAGAAAAGTCTTCAAATATGACCAAATTTAAAACATTAACTTGGAGGTCAAGGATACATCTTGCACATGCGCTAGGACACATTATCAGTGATGTAACCTGGGGTCACTGGGTGTTTCGGGTCTTACAACATCAGACACCGTCACCCAGGCAACCCGACCGGGGTTGATCAGACTCTGACCTGTGTCCCAGCAGTGTTTGCCCATGGATCTGCCCTCTTGATCCATAGACACCTTGTGGCTTTCTCTGCGGCATCAGTAGCAAACCTAATAGGCACCTCCAGCTCTGCCGCCTGTCTTTTTGTTAGTGCCACCGTCTCTAAGCCGTATAACGTAGCTGGTCTCACTACTGTCTTGTAAAGTTTCCCCTGCACTCTTGCATGTATTCTTTGGTCACAAATCGCTCCTGCCACCTTTCTCCACCCTGCCTGCACTCTCTTTTTCACCTCTTTACCACGCTCTCCATTACTTTGGACAGTTGACCCCCAGTATTTAAACTCATCTACTTTTACCACATCTACTTCTTGTAACCACACTATTCCATTGGGCTCCCTCTCATTCACACACATGTACTCAGTCTTGCTCCTACTGACTTTCATTCCCCTTCTCTCCAGAGCATATCTCTACCTCTCCAGGCTAGACTTAACCTGCTCTCTACTCTTGCTACAGATCATTAGATTAATCAACTAAAAATAGTTGATAGATTGATTGATTGATTGATTGATTAATAATTGTTACTACCAGCACTAACTAATTTGTAGCACACAAACTGCATTTGGCCCAGCCTCCTTTTATTTTGACCTGCTTCACTAGGAGTTTCAAGAAAAAGGGGTCTCAGAGCAATGACTGGGGAGATTCTGTCAATAATAGGCACAATATAATTTGCTTTCACCCAAATATATTGTTTGCACCCATACACATTATCTGTAAAATGTATTTTTTTTTTTTCTAAACCAATGATTAATCTTTGCAGTACTGTGGTAGCTGGGCTAGCACTACATATTAGCCATGTAGCCAGATATGTCATGTGACTAAAATAACTTGCCTGCTTTCAGCCACAGTGGCAAAGAACCACAGATGATAACTGATTTTAGGAAAAGTAGGATGACATTTCCACTTTAGTTATTAATGGTCAGGCTGTGGAAATTGTACAGAACTATAAATACCTTGGGGCCTTTATTGACAGTGGACTAACCTTTGAGCATCAGATTGACCAGGTATGTAAGAAAGCTTACCAACGCATCTATTTTTACTGTAAACTCAGATATTTTTAATGTGGAATTTGTTCTTACTTTTTCTTTTATCTGCTGGTATCGGCTTTTAACTTTGAAAAACAAAAACAGTCTGCATCCAGATTGTTACCAGCGCAAAGTTCAAAAGCCAGCATCTGTGATGGTATGGGGGTGTGTTCGTGCCCATGGCATGGGCAACTTACACATCTGTGATGGCACCATCAATGCTGAAAGGTACATCCAGGTTTTAGAGCAACACATGCTGCCATCCAAGCAACGTCTTTTTCAGGGACGTCCCTGCTTATTTCAGCAAAACAATGCCAAGACACATTCTGCACGTGTTACATCAGCGTGGCTTTGTAGTAAGCGTGCGGGTACTAGACTGGCCTGCCTGCATTCCAGACCTGTCACCCATTGAAAATGTGTGGCGCATTTGGCACCATGACTCACTAGAATGTTTTGTTTACAGCAGACTATGAACTAAAATTAATCAATTTAAATATATTTTATTTATATAGCGCCAAATCACAACAA
Source organism: Thalassophryne amazonica (assembly GCF_902500255.1). NCBI lineage: Eukaryota > Metazoa > Chordata > Actinopteri > Batrachoidiformes > Batrachoididae > Thalassophryne > Thalassophryne amazonica. The sequence goes on along the minus strand of NC_047104.1, from coordinate 140,909,801 downwards.
AGCTGCCTGAAGGACATCCCTGTTGGCTGCTGTTCGTACTACTACTAATAATTTGTCCCCTTTTTCGAGCTTAAATACGGTACAAGACAGGGATGTCCCATGTTACCGCTCCTTCTTGTAGTTGCAATGGAACCACTAGCTATAGCTCTGAGGCAAAATATTGATATCAAAGGAATTCAGCGAGCAGGGGATGAGCATAAACTCTCAGCAACTGTTTGTTGTGATTTGGCGCTATATAAAAAAATTGATTGATTGACCCTATATGGATGACATGCTATATTGTATATCTCAGCCCCTTTTGAGTCTTCCTAAGTTAATGGTTTTACTTTACTGTTGGCACTGGTAATGATGAGACATCCTTAAATTCATTCCCCTTTAAAATTAGCCCAAAGAAATTCAGATACCTTGCCATATGGATCACAGATAAACATAAAAATCTTTATGCTGCTAACTATCAGCCCCTGTTATCTAATTTAAATCAAGATATTGAACGTTGGAATCACCCGCCTCTCTCTTTGGGTGGAAGAATGAATGCAGTTAAGATGAATATACTAAGTTTTTATATATTTTTCAGTGCCTTTTGTATTTTTTAACCAAATCTTTTTTTAATCAAATTAAATAATCAGATATCAAGTTTTATTTGGAACTAAAAAACACCTAGGATAAAGAGAAGTGTACTTCAGAGACCTCGCTCAATGGGAGGGATGTCACTCCCTAATTTCATGTATTACTATTGGGCAGCTAATATTAGAGTATTGCTATATTGGATGGACAATGATAGCGATAACACTGACATTGTATGTCTAAATCTGGAGGGGGCGTCTGTAAGGTTCACATCCTTAAACCCTTACTGTGTTCCAAGCTACAATTAAACACACCCCATTTCTAATTTTACTTCTAATCTGGTTATTTTACACTCAGTTAAGATCTGGAACCAGTTTAGAAAATCCTTCTCACTTATAGATCTATCTCAAGCTACACCGGTTGCAAAAAATATGTTTGCGCCATCATTAAAAGATGAATTCTTTAATAAATGGCCCAGAAGAGGTATGACCTCACTGTCTGATCTGTATATTGATGGCAATTTTGCCTCTTTGAACTGTTGGTACAAAATATCATATTCCCAAATTACATTTTTATAAATATCTGCAGCTTCAGAATTTTGTCTTTTCAAACTGAAAATGCCCCTTATGTCTTCCAACTTGTCTGTTAGTCTCAGTTTTTATTGTAAACTAGTTAAGAAGTGAACTATAAGCACAATATATGAAATACTGTACTCTCATAACTTGTTTCCTCTAGATTCTCTCAAAAACAAATGGAAGACCAATTTAAGTGAACCAATTACAGAAGACACTTATAATAGAGAGAGCGAATCTTTGAGAATCTTCTATTTGAGAATCTTCTCCTCTCATGCTGTTATTCAGGTTAAAATTGTACACCATCTACACTGGTTTAAAGTTAAACTTTCTAAGATCAAAGCTAGCATCGACCCTACTTGTGATCGATGTGGACAGGATCTAGCCACTCTGTTACACATGTTCTGGACATGTCCGGAGCTTTGCATTTTTTGGCAGTTCATCTTTGAGACCTTCTCTAAGATTTTGGGAAGGTGCTGGTACCATCCCCATTCATTGCGCTCTTTGGTGTAATCCAGATGGGCCCCCCTCTTGAGATGCGGGAAAGAACTATACGGGCTTTCTCCTCTTGCCAGGAGAATATTATTGAAATGGAAAGACTCTGCAACTCCAACACACAGTCACTGGATCAGGGAAATAACAAATCAAGTTGGAGAAGCTCAGATACACAATCAGAGGGTCTATTTAAAATTTTTTATAATATTTGGCAGCCTTTTTTAATGTTTGTTGAAGAGATGGATGCCAATAATATAGTATTGTGTAAACCTCTGCTCTTTTTTGTTTGTTTTTTTGTTTGTTTTTTAATACTATTTCAGGGATGTCTGCCTATTGTTGTTCTGTCTTTTTTTCAGTGC